>NC_137832.1:26607501-26705001 GCF_963921795.1 Nannobrachium achirus | reverse complement strand
ACAATTATGTTAAGCCTCGAACCAAGCCATCCAGGATGGAGGTGAATCATGACCATATAACCTTTGATCCTATGTGAAAACATATTTTTATATTACATTATTTGATATACTACATTTAATAACTACCCTTTGTTTAGCGATTTTCAAAATGTTCTTTTCATAGAAAAAAAGGTTATATGGTCATGATTCACCTCCATCCTGGATGGCTTGGTTCGAGGCTTAACATAATTGTTATAAATATTTTTGTAAAAGTCTATGGCGAAAATGAATGGGGAATATTAAGTGACCCCAGGAATCCACTTCCGCTGCGATGCTCTAGTCTATTAGATCATTCATTGGCTTGGAAGATATTTTTTGGTATGGTGACAAGTAAGAGACACTGGTGTCTACATATTGACAAGAAAGAGACAGAGGAGAAAGTGGTAGGCCTACAGTCAGCTGGGGCATTAAGGCCACAGTGGCCTCAGGCCATGCCATTTTTTTGAGGGGCACAAGGCCAAACCGAGGGGCAACGACGGCCATGGCCTTCATGGCCTCCCTGAAATTCCTGCCCTGGTACATTCTATATATTTACGGAATGGCATGGATTACGTTTTTGCCCAGCTGTCTGTCCGTGTGCCTGTCTGTGTGGCTGAGCAGTTAATCTTGAGAACCGCTGGACAGCTTGGCGTGACACTTTGCACTGCTCCCGGTAGGCCAGGTCAGCAGGGGCATCAATTGGGTATGGCAGGGGTATGCAGCTGCCATACCCTGGGTCCAGGGGGTAGAATACAAGTTACTTTAAAATATAAATTTATGAATGTCTCTTTGTCTATATGTGCTGGTTATGTTGTTAAATTACAGAAAAATAACTACAAATGCAAAATTTAACAAGGTATTATAATTATATTCTCCACACTTGTATTCTCCCCATCTTGATATATTCCCAGGTTCCGCAGGTCAGCTGCACAGGTGCAATGCATTATTCATTATTGTTAATTGTGGCACATTTACTATATTATTCCAAGTTTAGCTGCACTTGAACAACTGTTCCAGACTGCCATATCCAGCCCAAGAAACCACAGACATCTTTTGGGAAAAAAATAGAATGTACTTCTTAAAATAAATGTATTATGCCTGTTGCAAAGGTATGGCAACATGAGCAGTCATGTTGCCATACCTTAACCTTTTCTGAACTGACGCCACTGCAGGTCAGGAAAAACTTCTATCCCACATTTTTCCGGTCTCGATGATGACTCTATGACAGGCCGCTTCATGTTTTGGCCTAAAACTCTTGAATTTCCCCCTGGATTCATTTGATCATTACGCAACTCTCCATATAAGGCACACCCATTTCCAACACAGGATTTACCACCATTTAGCATTTTCTTCATAACACACCTTTTGCTACAGATTTTTTCATAAACACTTTCAGGTCATTCTTGCTAGTTTGAAGAGGACCCTGGAGTCTGCCATTATTGGCATTAGAGTCACAGACTTAAATGTCCATCTCTAAAAATCGCACCTTCACTTCGCATGGTATCACAAATGACACACATGCATACTGTATCTCCTTGTATGGGCCGTCTCTGTCCGTGACGTTAGTTATCTGCAGGCATAGCTGGACCTACAGTACACACAAAGCCAGACGTAGGAGGCCGAGCAGTTAGCACCGCTCAAAAAGATATATCTCTGTAATGCGAACAGACCTTCATGCTGTCTTGCGTGACAATGACATTTTCAAAGAGGCAAACATTGTTCTGCCAGAATGAAATCTCAAAGGACATGCTGTTATCAGTCTTCAAATGAGTAACTTCTGAAATAATATCAAAGGCCTATGCCATGACAATGGGGATTTGTTGGCTGGTCTCATGCTGCTGTCACCTCTGCCTTTGGAATTACTCGTCTCTTTAGAAATGCTGGTGCGAGAATAAAGCAAGATTAAGTCTGGAAACACAGATAGACACACAGACTGACCCTCTTATAGACAGCTAGATTGCAGCATAAGTTGAACCACCTCATAAAAATATTAATTGAACTATCGTTTTTTCGTCTTCATACAGAGATGAACATAAGTAAACTGGTGGTCTTAATTCTAACCATTTAATTTTGATTTTCAGTTTTTCACGGCCCTTAATGTTTTCTAGATAGTAGGAAAGCTGGAAGGAAGACAGCAACAAGCCACTCAGCTCCGCAGCTTCACCCCTCCACGAAGGTACAAAGTAATCCTCAGGGTTCTACTGGAGATTTGTAACTGGTTGAATGGCTCCAAACCGCCTCCTCCCACTAGAGGGAATGGCTTGGCTCTCCCTACCCTACCCCTTGCACCGGCCAACTGGTTGATGTGGTGGCATTTAGTGAGGAGAATGGGCGGGGTTCAAATCACAGACAGCCATCTGCCACCTTCAAGCAGGCACTTTCGCCACACATTGACAGAGACATGCTCTTTAGAAATTAGGAGACGGACAGAGACAGAGATGAAGGGGTGATGATGAGAGACAAGGTGGGTGGAGAGACACAGGGGATGGGGGAATCAGACATGGGGTGGTAGACATAGTTATACGGTATAGTGTGGAAGAAGTGACTGAGAGAGAAAGGGAGACAGAGAGAGAGAGAGAGAGAGAGAGAGAGAGTGAAAGACGAGATTAGTTGTGGTCGGAGGAAGGAGTGAGAGAGACAGAAAGATTGTTTTACATCTTTCTTTGTTACAAGTCATCACATGCATTTGATTGTTGTCAGTCTGTGTGTTTGAGCAGTAATCCGTCCATCCGTCTCTTTGTGTGTGCTGCAGTGTAAGCCGTGGTGTCCCTATTTATGTCTGAGAGTCTCAGACTGGGCTTCAGAGTCTCTCTGTGAGTTATGCCCTGCCAACTGTTCTGGTCAACATGTTTGTTGTTTTTGTTGTTTTTTTATCTCATCTTAGCATCCTCCCCTCCTGCCTCTTTCCGATTCCACCGGCTGGTTAGAAAACAATTCTATTAAAGGCTGAAAGGCTGCAGATATGCTCAGAGCGAGCATCCAAAAAGGTCCACTGCTATTGCCATCACGATTGGAGATGATGCACTTTGAGATATTTTATAAAAGGGCTAGGTTGCACAGGACGGAATTCCTTTTTAATATATATCGGACCAGTTACGCATATATGGAGATCCCTGATACCCATAGAGATCCATGTATATGGACATATGGGCATATTGGTTGGATCGGCGGTTCTGCTGAAAAGAATGTGTTTTGTACTGTAAATCAGGGATCTCCATATATGGGCATACAAGGGACAAGGACGGATCGTGATGTCACAATGTGATGTCACAGATATCCAGGGTTTGATCTTTGATGAGGTGATGTCACAACAATGTGATGTCATTGAGGCATTACAGAAGGAAGGACGTACGGACAAGATGTGACGGTTCTCATAGTTAACTGCAACATACGGTCGCAACAATACTTCATCTGTATACAACAGAGTCGCACAGAATACATGTAAGCAGAATAGCAGACTGCTCTATTTCTCAAACAAATAAAATCAATAAGTGTGTCTTAAATAAAGAAGAAGAGTAAGAAGAAGAGGTAGAAGAAGAAAGGCACAATACATAAACGGAACTCCATTCAGTGCAGCTCAATAAAAAAGCTGTGCTCTTCAGCATGGTTAGGACAATTCTTATGATGTATTTATTGCCACTACAAAGAACGTAAAGTAATCAAAATGGATGGAGCCCGCGACATGGGTTCAGTCAGCATAAACTCGAGTGGGTCAATGCGGTTGCATTCAGTTTCTGATACAACGCTACTACGCCAGTCTTGCGTCACAGGTGACGTGGCAGTCAGCTGATCATTGCCAACCTACTTAAAGCCTGCTCAGTTGTCTCTTCCTCCTGCCTTGCTGATTGGCTGCTGGCTTGCTTGCCCCCACCGCCTCCCCAGCACCACCAGTAGGCTCTGCTGCTAATTCTGTTCCCCATGGGGGGTGTTTATATATATTTATATCTCCCTGCTCCTAATGGTTATTGATGTTCTTCTGTGCTGCGCTGATCAGGGAGAGCAGAGCCTGACGCCAAAATAAATGTGACATATACACACTTGCATTACTCATTCATAATAATAATAAACATTGTTTCAATCCTTATCGTGAGTTATCTGACTGAACCAAACAAAGGCCTAGTTGGAATGCCTGCTGTGTTAACAATTAACCCATTTAGGCCTAGTATTATTCATTGAATGCTTTAACTATTGAAAAATATCAGATCTACAAGCTCACAGCACGGCACCGAGTGCCGCGCTGCGAGCTTGTAGATCTACTATTTTTGAAAAAGTTGTGAAAATGTGTGCTAATCTTTGAATATATGTATTCTTTTTTGCTTCTGGGTGGTCCCTGGAACTAAATATTTTGAGATGGGGGTCCGTGGCCAAATACATATCATTTGGGAGGGTCCCTCACATGAAAAAGTTGACATAGTAGTCTCTCAAGAACAGACTAACTGAGCTCCAGTTGCGTGAAAAGGACCTTTTCTTTGACGATGGCTGGCCAGATTGCTGACATAGAAACATAGGTTTTTCAAAAAACCTTAGAAGGATTCAAAAGACACTCATAGAATTGGGTCAAAATTCAAATTTTCACGATTTTTTTTAAATAGCAGATCTACAAGCTCGCAGTGCGGCACTCTGTGCAGCGCTGTGAGCTTGTATATCTGCTATTTTTCAATAGCTAAAGCAGTCAATAATTCTAGGCCTAAAACAATCCTTATTCTAGCGAGGTATCATTCCACCTATTTAGGCTATCTTTCCTCTCTGAAAATGGCACATTAGCAAAAAAACACCTTTATTATCCTAGTATGAGGCAATTACAGGCTAACATCTGCTTCCCATGGCTTCTATTGTAAACACAGACTCTGGATTCCCTTATATTGTCGTTGTCGGCTGGAAACCTCGTATCTCCAAGTTTCAAATTTGTAGTTCTTTCGCAAAGTAAAGCCCTGCTTTGTCATACAAGGCCGTCGCACAAAAGTAGTGAAAACAGCAGATCTACAAGCACACAACGCCTCGCACCGCGAGGCGTTGTGTGCTTGTAGATCGGCTGTTTTCACTAGTTTAAGTCATTTTAAAAATGATAAATGCAAAACAAACGGTTTTGGACATAAAAGGTTTTCACTCAACGACGATATACAGGCAGTGAACGCAGAAAGGGGGTGATAACAGAACAAAGTGAATGCCTCTCTGTAGCCCTGGCAACAGTCTGCACCCAGGAAGGACACTGGCAACCGGGTGAAGGGCAAATATGGATTATATCTCTCCATAGCAACATATTGCATAGTAGACTATGTATATGTGCCCCCACCTGACACTTTTATATCTTTCAGAATCAATTCCAAATGTTGCACCGCACCGCCGATGCTCTAGTCCAGGGGTCTTCAACGTTTTCAGGCCAAGGACCCCTTAGCTGAGAGAGAGATGAAGCAGGGACCCCCACAACCTGTTCATAGATTCCATAGTTTCATTGTTTGACAGCGTGATCGATCATCAATGTATTTTGGGTTCATGTCAATTTGTGTTTTCAGAATTAACCTTGAAACGTCAATACTTAATAAACTTGACCTTTCACTCTGTACTTAGTCTGCTCTTTTTCCCCTCTACACCAAAGGTCTTTACCAAAAACGCCTCGCAGCGCGAGGCGTTGTGAGCTTGTAGATCTGCTATTTTTGGCTAAAGTTCTCAGAATAAGGACACTAGGGTTCAAGTGGTTAATATAAAAAAAGAAGAAAAAAGGTTTCTATCAGTCAAAGATTTGGAGGACCCCCTGTAGTAACTCTGAGGACCCCCTAGGGGTCCCCGACCCCCTGTTGAAGACCCCTGCTCTAGTCTAAAACTGCCAACTTGATCAACAAAAAACTGTTTTCACATGGGCTTTTAAACTCAGTCCACAATTTGTTATTGTAAAAGGGGGCAAGGCAAAAAACCTCAAGCAAAGCATACAGAAGTAGAAGGGTTAAATGTGCACCGCCTTATCCTGATTGTCTGCCTGCACCATTAGGCTACAGTCCCACATGAAGAAATGAATTGCCTCCCGTTCACTTTCATTATCGTTCTCTTGCGTGGAGATCAAATTTGGTGAACTATGACAGATTCTGCCTTGGCAGGCGAAAATCAATCCTGCATGTGCGTTTGTGTGCTGTATGTGTGACTGTATCCTTAATTATTCATCATCCCAGTCTCTATTAATTGACCCTATCCTCGCAGCCCCATTATCAGCCAAATACCAAGTACTGAACCACTGCAAATCTGTGACAGAATGACATGGCACCACCACCGAACTGGATATTTTGGGGCGGCAGTGGCTGCAGGGTAGAGAAACCATCCCAGAAGGGTTCCCAGTTCGATCCTGGGCTCCCCCAGAGTTAAGGTGGTTGCACACTGCACTGCGTGTTTTCATTGCGTTTTGGAAATCCGAAAGCCGCAGGCCAGGAAGAGAGAGAGGAAAGAGAGAGAGAGCAAGGGACTCAGTGTGAAAGCTGCGAAAATCGGAAAAAATCAACCCTGGTCCGAAAATAAATACGAAACGGGCGGCAGTGTGCAAACGTGATTGACATAACGTGAGGTTGATTTTTTTATTCACACGCTCCAAAATTCACTCCGATATTCGGCCCGAAAAACGCAGCAGTGTGCAAAGACCTTTAGTGTCGAAGAGTCCTTGAGCAAGACTCTTGATGGTGAGCAGGTTGGTGCCTTGCATGGTTTCCTCCGCCATCGGTGTATAAATGTGTGTGTGAATGGGTGAATGTAATGCACAATCTCTGTAAATAAATAAATGCACCATTTACCATTTGTATTGTGTCCAACACCATAACGTCTCCCCACAACTGGCCTCTCAACAATCAATTTACCTATGTTATTTTGACCTAATGCATTTAGCCCTTAAATAATGGAGCAACCTTCTGAAAGTGTCTTATTTTCTAAGATAGAGCCTCTCAATTGGTGAATGATTTAAGAGCAAGAGTAGATTTGTGCGAACAAAGTGATATCTAAATATTGATGGTAATGGAAGGGTCGGGTGGTCTGCTCAAGAAGAGGAAAATAACGAATGTTAAAGAGCTTTTAAAGGCTTCAAAGGCGAAAACAAACATCGCAAAAAGATTGCTGACAGACGAATATTGGCATGTCACTAGTTCATTTCATTAATAAATCATTATCCCCATGACAATTAAGCCATATACGAGCTTGAATGACAGCAGAATCAGAAGAATCGGTTTTATTTGTCACAGTATTACAGGGTGAAAAGCTTTATATATATATATATATATATATATATATATATATATATATATATATATATATATATATATATATTAGGGCTGGGATGTGATTAAACATTTTAATCTAATTAATTACAGGCTCTGTGATTAATTAATCGCAATTAATCGCATTTTAATCGCACATCGATATTTGACCTGAGAAGCATTTTTTTCAAGTAAAACACATTTTGTTGTACGAGTGAATCAACAAGTGAGTTTTTTTAATCTAAATTTCGCATCCACTGGGCCAAGCAAAGCACTCTGATCGGCTACTTCTCCCTTTGCGTTTGTTGTCTCTTCTTGGTTGGTGCATCGCTATGATTGGTATGCCCGAAACTGAAGGTTCTGTGGTGCAAAAACTAAGTGCGATTAAAATGCGTTAATTTTTTTAATCGCGTTAATTTTCTGTAATTAATTAATCGCAATTAATCAGTTAAAGTCCCAGCCTTAATATATATATATATATATATATATATATTCTTATCAGAAGGTCCCAGATTGCAGATACAGTAGCATGAAACTCCAGCTAAAAGCTGTACTTAATATTGTGATTTTCAGATAAATATGATAAACAGATGACAGGTTGTCATTAATCTCAACAAGCATACTATGGGTTCATGACATTCTCACATGATGAGAAGTATTTTGAACATTTTTATCAGCAATAGATTGTCTGCTTTTATTGAAATAAACTCATCTCTCTCCTCTCTATGCAAAGATGCACCAAGACGTTCTCATTATTATTCAAGACACATTCTTATTAAATGAAAAATCAAGTGCTTGAAAAGTGGTGTATCTGTCATTTCTGAGCATGACATTTACGTTTTACGTTTTTGGTACCTCCCATCACGACAAATTGGCTGGTGGCATCGGGCACTTCCCCAGTGCAATATATGGATAATATAGCTAAGATCATTAATTATTTTTATAACCTCAATGCTGAGTCTCTCAGCAACGCCATCTGCCATGCTGAACGTGAGAGTTGTGTTGAATTAGAATGGATTTGCAAGCACTATTGTGAATTGTGAATGTAGGTGCGCAGCATAATCGGAATAATATGCTCTCTAAACAGTGTAGGCGTGAAAATGACAATATGTCGGTCGTGAACTAGTAGTGGCACTTGCTCTATAGGACGTAAGATATGAAGGACCCTTTGTTTTTCTGTGATATGTAACACGCTTTGAGTATTCTGCTCAGCCAGTCGGGAGACTGGAATCTGAGTCTGGAATATCTGTAACATGTGACTGATTACAATTATACAGCCACTTGTGATTTGGATATTTCACATATAACCAGTATTCCATTCCGTTCCTTGATCATTTTGTAATGAATCGTACAAACCAAAGACGTGGCCAACCTTCAAAGGATGTCCTTATCATAATACTAAGACCTTTCCCCAAGTCTGTAGGCCTACTGTATGTAATCATACCAGCAATGTGAGATATCCATCTCAACCCTGAAACCCTCTCTGGCATTTCATTATGGGAAAGAGAACTAAATGCAGATTGTCAGGTGAGCCGGCGAATGCATTACTGCGATTACCTAAAGGCTGAGCAGAATTGATTCTCATCTGTTTCTGAAACTGTTTTGTCGACCAGTGGCTCATCTACATATCATTATTTGAATAGATTTCATTTCATCAGCGCTCCATCCACCCCTCGCTCCAGCACAATCTGCTGTGGTGTGCCTGCAATCCCCGCACCTTTATATGCGTGCCCAACACCTTGTGTGTGTGTGCGGTAAGCACGCACGCACGCACGCACGCACGCACGCACGCACGCACGCACGCACGCACGCACGCACGCACGCACGCGCGCGCACACACACACACACACACACACACACACACACACACACACACACACACACACTACCATTCATCCATGTTTCACTGACACTGACAGAGTATCAAGTGTGTTTTGATTGCGGTAGAAAATGCTAAAGAGTATGTACGAAGACACATTCCTCATCAACAGCCCTGTGGGTTTGGCTTGCCAACATAGATGGTTTCTTTGACATCATCGGGCATTATAGATAAGAGGCATATCTGGAGCTGCAGCTGGGCCTGTGAGGCTGCATGCTGTCTCCTCAGCTCCTATACGGGAGAAGGCAGGAAGGGGGCCAGGACTCCTGTCTCATTGCATATCAAAATAGGTTGTTACCGCTGTGCGGAATACTAGTCTTAGTAGCCTTACTGTTTGAATTGCACAAAAAAATAGAGAAAATAGCTGATCTACAAGCGAGGTGTTGTGTGCTTGTAGACTGCTTTTTTCTTTTTTTTAGATAATTCTTTGGGGGCTTTTTATGCCTTTATTTGATAGGATAGTAGACCAACAGGAAATGGGGAGAGAGATGGGAATGACATGTGGCAAAGGTCATCCAGATCGGGAATCGAACCGGCGACGCCAGCAAGCATCATAGCCTATGTGGTATGCGACTGGACCACTAGGCCAGCGTGGACCCCTAGATCTGCTATTTTCACTAGTTTTGTGCGACAGTCTTGTATGATGAAGCAGGGCTTTACTTAAAACGAAAACAAAAAAAAAACACAAATTTGAAAATTGGAGATACAAGGTTTTCTGCCCGACAGTGACAATATCTTATTGGTGAAGGACAAACAGCTAGCCTAAAACCTAATTTATGTTGTCGCATGACAGTGTTGCTCCCCGAAAATTATTCTGATGTGGTTCTCAATTGAACATCAGTTTCGGTGAGCGTTGTGCATCAATAATTAGGCGTTATTGTTGCACTGATGATGATGCATTTCTATTGAACAGATGAGCAATCAAGTGGCCTGGGCCAAGCCAGTGAGTCATTATGTTTAATACATAGGGAAGGTATAATTCATTATTCACCAGAATGTTTTACTTTGGTGGTTTGGTTTTTAAATAGCATGAATGATAATAGACCGGTTTCCTGAGTGCTTCCCTGTAGATGCAAACTGCGGTGCAAACAGCAGCCAGTGATGGAGTAGAAGTAAAATGATTGAAAATGGGAAATACTCAAGTAAAGTACGAATACTCAAAATTGTACTTAAGTACAGTACTTAAGTACATGTAGGCTACAAATTACTTTACACTACTGTTTACATCACGGCGCTCTCCAATGTGTCGCCCAGGAGATCGGTCTATAGTCTCACTGTCTATTTCTTTCATGGGATAGTGAAATGTTCATTTTGAACGAATCAAATTGCAACTTCCATTTACACGCGATCTGCATCTAGAAATCTCATCTGAAATTTTCAGGAAAGCCTAGATAAGTTGGACCCCAATAAATGCCAATGGGGATAGGGTTGGTGGTGTGAATTTCATTTGAAAAAATGACAGGAAGCAGCGAAACTCAGCCAGTGTAATTTCAGTGCCCAAACAGATTGTTGAATAGGGTAGCAACAACATAGCAACCATTTCCTCTATTGAAACTCCCTAATATTAACACCCTTTTTAAACTAACAAGCCTTTGTAGATGTGAATTAATTAACACCAAGCCAATTCCCATTGGGAATGATGCCCTTTGCTACAATAATGGCCTGTCGTAGTTTCTGATAAATAACTGTCAAAGATGACCCCCTCTTCGACAGAGGAAAAGTAAAGCTGCCTGACTTCCACCTACTTCTTTAGATATTTAAATATTGTACAGAAGAAATTAGATATGCTCTCAATGCGGACAAAATGAGGTCTATGCATCTAGTATCAGTATACCAGGTAAAAACAATATTACATTGTTAATAAGGCTGGGACTTTAACTGATTAATTGCGATTAATTAATTACAGAAAATTAACGCGATTAAAAAAATTTACGCATTTTAATCACACTTAGTTTTTGCACCACAGAACCTTCAGTTTCGGGCATACCGATCATAGCGATGCACCAACCAAGAAGAGACACCAAACGCAAAGGGAAAAGTAGCCGATCAGAGCGCTTTGCTTGGCCCAGTGGATGCGAAATTTAGATTTAAAAAGCTCACTCGTTGATTCACTCGTACAACAAAATGTGTTTTACTTGAAAATAAATACTTCTCAGGTCAAATATCGATGTGCGATTAAAATGCGATTAATTGCGATTAATTAATCACAGAGCCTGTAATTAATTAGATTAAAATGTTTAATCGCATCCCAGCCCTAATTGTTAATTATCCAGGTACAATATCCAACTACAGATCACATTTTAATGAAAGCTGTAAATGGGGTCTCCAATAAATAAACATCTATTACCGTGAGCAATATAAATGAAAGTTAGAGGAACAGTCCATATCTAGAAGACATGAAACTGTTAAAGTTTATTTTTATATATAATTACAGTATATTGACTTAAAATGGGAACTCTAGGGTAACTCTGCAGGAAGCAGAATGGAATTGCACAATGATGACATCATGAGTGGAGGAAGTTGCCAGACAACTATTCCACAACCTCTGAATGCTATATCTGGATTACAGTCCAAGGCAGGAAGCTGTCATCTGTGTGTCATTTCGGTTCACGAAAATATATTTTTAAATAGCTTTATATTTCTTTTTCTTTTTTTTCTTTTTTTTCCCATTTCTGCTAAGAAGCAAGCTATTGTGCTTTGATGATTTTGATTCATATTAGGATACATTTGCACAACTGTAAAGACGAAACTGAAGTGGGGAGGATGCATCACAGCTGCTTTAAAGCGTGATCATTTTCAGAGCTTCCGTGCTCCTGACTGCATGACGGAAGACAATTGTGGAAGGTAACAGTCTGGCTCGTGAGAATATATACATACCGGTACACTACTGTAATGAATGTACTTGTTATAACATTGGCCCATAAATATAGACTGTAAATGTCTAGCATTCAAAACCAGATATATTTGCAATGCTCTGGAAACCTCTCAGTAAACTATTAAATATAATTAAATTATGAGTATTCTTGTATTTGTTTATACAGAACTTGGGTGAGTTTACCAGGGTGGACTTCTTCCACTCCTGACATCACAAAACTGCTCAACTGACTGACATTTTGGAATATTAGGGGCGGGTGCAGATTTAGCACCAATTATCAAAATGTATGAAACATTCATGCGAATGCCAAATAATAATAGAAGAGAGGTTTTAGCATAATAATGATCTGTTGCCCTAATAATATAATCATACATAATGCATTAGAATTATAACACAATTATATAAAAAATATTCATGTATACTTTTTATTTAATACATTCTTTGTTTCAGCTCCTATGGTTAAATGGCATTAACATTGTTAGTGTCTATGTACTGTACTTCTGACAACTCTGCAATACTGCTGAAGGTCAAAATCCTGGCTTATTAATAAGCCTGTTAAAACAACAACCTTATCCACTTGGCGGAGCCTAAAGCTGTGGAGACCCACTGATAACCCTTGTGTCATTCATTTCTGCAAAGAATTGTGTGCTGATAATTCTGAACTGTTGTTTCTTGTCAAAAAACGTATGAATATATATACTGTATATACAGTATGTATAGCCTATATAGGTATATATTATTTCTTTATTTCTTTATTTTGTTACCCGACTTTTCATGTCCTTCAAATCAAATTGTACTTCCCAATAAGTCCCCTGGCATGCCATTGTTAGACAATAAACAACAGAGGAACATTACTTCATATTGCTGCCAGCTATTGTAATAGTTATTGTCACACTGAGTACTCTCCAACCTACTATAGTGCTTCCCAGTGGCCATAGAGTGCAATATGTAGACTGCACACTTAAAAAGAATGGGCCAGGGGCACCCGGTGGCCTACTGGTCTATGCACATACCATATAGGTGTTGATGCCTGGCTGCGTCGTCGGTTCAATTCCCGATCCGGACAACCTTTGCCGCATGTCTCTCCCCATCTCTCCCCCCGTTTCCTGTCAGTCTGCTGTACTATCCAGTGGAAGCATAAAAGCCCCAAAAAAAAAAGAATGGGCCAAAGACTTGCGATGTGAATGTATGATTCACCAATAAAAGGCTAAAATGAGATAATGAAGTTACTTGAGTTATAAACTTGACAATTTGAAATCGTTGACACTGCGCTATATTGAATCATTATCACGCCCACTGGCATCATAAAATACATGTGATTTTGCAGATGTTTTCCCCTTTGTGCACTTAAATTGAAAGGAGATAACATATTCATAAATGTATCCTGTACTTTTTAGGCCATTGAATCTACCTATGTTTTATGTGTTTGTTCATGAGACAACAGTGATATGATATGATTTGTCTCAGAGACATTAGTGAGTCACAAACAATACTGCAAAGCTATAAAAGACTAGAAGAGGGGTAGGCAATCTTAGGCATGGGTGCCAACATTGGCACAGGGGAGGGTGATCACTGGCACACTGGCATAAGTGTGAGAGAAAGGATTTTTCTTTTAAAATTAAGATGACATTCTGCAAATTAATTCTACATTCATGATAACTCTGACTGGGGAGTGGGCATATTGGTTGTACAATTGCTTTGGGCAGTCCAGGGAAGAGGGGTGGTTTTGAGCCTACACTACATTGTTAGAGGTAGGCCTGTGCTTGCATGGTAAGTGCACTAAGCAGGACACCAACAGGAAGTGTTTCTTATGAAGGTTGCTGACTAAGCTACAGACATGATGCCAAAATCTCAGGCACAATAACAAGATCACACAGGACTGAGAGAGGACTGGCCAAGAGGTATGCTTCCCTGCCATGCTGCCAGGGGCGTCACACCAAATTCTGGGCCCTGGGTACAAGGATTCACTGCGGGCCCCCCATGAATGTTAACTATTGAAAAATAGCAGATATACAAGCTCACAACGCGGCACCGAGTGCCGCGCTGCGAGCTTGTAGATCTGCTATTTTTGAAAAATCGTGAAAATGTGTGCCACGAAACCTATGTTTCCATGTCAGTGATGCTCAAACTTTTTCATGTGAAGGACCCCCCCCCCATCTCAAAATATTTAGTTCCAGGGACCCCCCCCCCCAGAAGCAAAATGTGAGTTACAAATGTTCACTTAAAAAATACATATAATCAAAGATTCGCGCACATTTTCACGACTTAAAAAAAAATAGCAGATCTACAAGCTCGCAGCGCGGCACTCGGTGCCGCGCTGTGAGCTTGTATATCTGCTATTTTTCAATAGCTAAAGTTACTAGGGCCCCTCCACCTTGGGCCCTGGTAACTCAGTCCCACTTTCCTACCCCTTGTGATGCCCCTGCATGCTGCTGTGGAACTGTGGACAGAATGATGAGAATTAATTTCTCATTGATGCCTATTTTGCTATACAGTATACATCACAGGAGGTTCAATAGGTTACAAAGGACACAATGGCCTTGAAATTAACCTTAGCACATAACCGATGTAAACTTTCACTTAAAGTAACACAATGGAAAGCACCCAAATTCCACTTTGCTCGCCGTGCATAGACAGAGGGAGAGTTAATGAGACTCAGAAAAATCATTATGAGATGTCTCGCTGGCTGTTTACACGTCTCCTGGACTATTATCTCCTGTTGAATGGATTCTTTATTCACAGATCACCATTAGATAAGATTAGCTGGCATGGATTGAAGGTACACAAAGATACTGTCATTAGGCCCTACTATTTTGATTATGAAACGGTACAGACAAGATTTATGTTCAAACATTATTGTCATTAGGTGAATATTTACCAATGATGAGAAATATAACACAAACAGCTGTTTATTCATATTCCCATGCTGGGTAGTTCACAAATACACACATATGTACACACACACACATGTACACACACACACACACACACACACACACACACACACACACACACACACACACACACACACACACACACACACACACACACACACACACGCGCGCACGCATACAAACACACTCACAGTGTCTTACTTCTTTTTTCACAATAACACCCATTCTGTTTACGTCTTGATTTATCTGGATCAAGGGCATATTTTAGTCTTAAAATAACTAGTTTCGAGACTGGCAGTATCTGTACCTGGGTTTTTAATTAATGAAAAAGGCATAAATCAGAGCTTTGACAATATTCGGACAGACTGTTATACTGTAAAAGTTGAACAAAAGGCATACATTTTCCTCTTGCACCAGACAAAACTCTCATAAGAATTTTCTTGGGCAAAGAAATCCCAGGTTATATTTTTACTGGCAGTTTTTGGCTTTGTGGATCTTGCGTCTGTGGGGAATTAATTAGAGCATGAGTCAGCTGGAGTCATATTTAACCTGATTTAAAGGGTGCTGCCATGCCGGGGAGGCCAACCCCTCCCCAATACTGTACGTTTCCCAGACTAATGGCCACATAATAAAATACAAGTCTGTGTCATTGTGTTATATAGCTATTACATAGGACTCTCCTTCAAATCTCGGACAGCTCATTGAGTCAGTAGTGTTAGATCAAAGCAATATATTTCCGAGGCAATACACAAGCTGTGGCAATTTTTCTTAGCAGGAATCAAGCTACCTCTAACTGGGATTATCTACCTCTAACTGGGATTCATAATTATGTTTGAAGATATTAAAGAAATTTATTATTTAGAGTTTATACATTGATGTGTGGAGGTCACTCACTCCTATCAAAGCAATATATTTCCAAAGCAATACACAAGCTGTGATTTTTTTTGGCAGGAATCAAGCTACCTTTAACTGGGATTATCTAATTCTAGCTGAGATTCATAATTATGTTTGAAGATATTAAAGAAATGTATTATTTAGAGTTTATACATTGATGTGTGGAGGTCACTCACTCCTATCAAAGCAATATATTTCCAAAGCAATACACAAGCTGTGATTTTTTTTGGCAGGAATCAAGCTACCTTTAACTGGGATTATCTAATTCTAGCTGAGATTCATAATTATGTTTGAAGATATTAAAGAACATGATTATTTAGATTCACACATTGATGTGTGGGGGTCACTCCTATAGCTGCTCTACCTGTGGAAATCAGTAGCCAAATTGTTATTGTTATAATAATAATTATTGTTTTGTCTTTGCACATACTTTAATGCATGCCTATACTGTATACAGCCAACAGTTTTAATTCTGTAACTTATGTTTTGATACACATGATACTTCAAGGATTGTTGAAGCGGTTTTCCTATCAGTGTTGGATTATGGGGAGGTAATTTTAGAAATGATGTTCCTTCTCCACCTCCTAGACACTGTCTATAGATCATTCTACCCTCATGATGTATTACGGCTGATAGCTATGGTAGGCTACTCAATACTCATCATTGTATCCTGTACGATAAGGTGGGTTGTCTTCTCCGGCAGAGAGGCTAATAAAAACTGGTATCTGATTAGGCCCTATCTCTAATAAAGGCCATTTTTCAGAAAGGTATTGCAATGGATTATAGGAACTTTGGACCCTATCTAACATGTTTCTATAATGCTTAAGATACCCTGTTCAATTTGGAAAGTCCAGAAAACAACTGAAAAAAATATGAGCAACACAATTATTCACTTATATGGTAAGGACAATTTAAAGCATCTGATCAACATCCTTGACTCAATACAACTATTGCAACTATTTCCTCTGTTATGTTTGTATTGTTTTGGTTTTATAGCCTATTATGTTTTATTGTTGCCTAATGTAATCTCGTCATCACTGGAAATGAAGGCCCATGCACAGTGAATGTATTCCTGTGAATTAAAGGTGAATAATGAACACAGCTCACATAATGTTTTTCACTAGCCATTAGGCCAGATGTTGTGCTATGTCAGTCTTACAAAAAATAAATCCATGTGGTTTGTAGGGAGTTAAATGTGAATAAAATGAATGATGTCATTCAATGTCAAGATGGGAACCCACAACAACCTACCGTTCAGCTGATTGTAGACCACGTCCTCCAGCCGCTCCAGCCGCTGTAGAATCGACTGTCTGTCGACCAAGTTGGAAACTTTGCCATTCCTGGCTCGCAGTCTCTGGTCAGCGATCCGACTTATCTGAATGAGTTCCTCGGAGCGGTCTTGAATTCTGCAATAGACCGAGAACAGAATGATCCCCACAAAAACCAGTATGTTGACGGTCAGCAAAGTTTTTATTTTGCGTGCCACAGCCATTAAATACAAGAGAAATGGGCTGACGCAGTCAAGCCAAATTGCTATCCATGCGAGCCGGCTTCCTTTTAGCCCACCACCTATGTGCAGGCAGCGGCGAGAGAGGGTCTGTGGTGTGGCGTGAAGTGTGAACTTCAGGGGACCTCCAACGCTATCCTTTCAGGACCATGGACAGCTCAGCAGGCAGCGCACATTTCACAACAAGCATCACACCGGAGGAGAGCAGCGGTGAAAGTTCAAGGTGGAAACGGATGTTGTTGACAGACACCTTGCTTTGTTCTCCCCAAGATCATAAGCAACGCGGTGTAAGATATGCTGACTGGCTTCGGAAAGATGTGTTCATCAGGGGCTTCGAACGGCTGTTCAAAACAAGCCTATGGGCGACCTCTCCTTCCACTACATGGAGCCTCGAATCATGCCAGGGAAGGCATTCATTCGCTCTCTTGAATTGACAACGGGGGAATCTTGGCAGTGGCAAAGCATTTCGTCTCTGCGGCGCGATGAGTCCCCAGTCCCGGTTATTTCTCGTCCATCCTCTATATACCTTACTGCGCCAGCCCGTTAATTTCCACCAAGCCTCCTCTTTTATCACAGCCTCGCTCTGACATCTCCCTTTCTCAAAGGCGATCGTGGTGCTGCGATTCG
The DNA here is from genome assembly GCF_963921795.1 of Nannobrachium achirus. Classification (NCBI taxonomy): domain Eukaryota; kingdom Metazoa; phylum Chordata; class Actinopteri; order Myctophiformes; family Myctophidae; genus Nannobrachium; species Nannobrachium achirus. Next base: position 26,687,078 of record NC_137832.1, on the reverse strand, counting down.
TCCTGTTCCAGAATCCAGACCAGTTATGCACATGACTTCAAATGATAAACAAGCGGCTGCTGTTGTTGTTATTTCTCGTCCGGCAGTGTCGTCGTGTTAATTCGACGCGGGGCACGAAGTTGAGAGAGGAGGTTTGTCCTCAAATGCTGTCAAACGAATCTGATGCTCCCGCTCTTCTACACGGTGCACGAGCCAACTGCTCTCCTCTCTCTCTCTCTCTCTCTCTCTCTCTCTCTCTCTCTCTCTCTCTCTCTCTCTCTCTCGTTGTCTCTCATTCCGCCCTCTCCTCTCCTCCTCTCCCCTCTCTCGCTCGCTCCCTCTTCCAGTCTCTCGTAGAGGGAGGAAGAGGGCTATTGCATTGGAGAGGAGAAATCCTTGCTGCGTTTGTGACGTTTTTAAGAGGCAAATCATGAATATGCACGAGCTGTGTCGAGCTCGGGGGCATAACATAATCGTTGATATAAGAGCAAAGGTATATGCGCCTCTTATACGCACGTTTTGAGCATTAGCTGTGCTACATTATATTTTCTAAATTTTACATTTCTTCATGATGCATAGCCTATACGCAGATAGGCTATAAAACCCACTTCACACAAAATATGTAGGCTAACTCCACATTCTTCCTATTCTTTCTATGTTGTGAATTTGTGATAGATAGCCTAGACAGCAAGGGCAACTCACAGCTACAACAAACAACCTTGGCTTTCTGTTTGCAAAACAGAAAGCTATAATCAAAGCTATAATCACATGAATCACATATGCTAGGCCTACTATTAGTCTACTTTACCAGAATTTGACATACATTATATTTATACCAACGCAAATAGTCTGAATACATTTAGAAGCCCATAATACAAGGCAAGTTGACAGACGGTATCCTTCTACCTCAACAATGCACTCTTATACAGTCTAAACGTGTAGCCATTCAAACACAATTCTTTCTGACACCGCTGAGGGGCCTTTTGTCCAGAGATGGAAGACAAACAGAGTAAAACAGAGGGCAGGTAAGGTAAGGACAGAGTTGATCCAAGCTAGATATGACAGTAGGTCAGCAGCACAAGTGCTTTATTGACAGCTCTTTACATCCTTACAGAATTCTCACCTCCCTCTCTCTCTCTCTCTCTCTCTCTCTCTCTCTCTCTCTCTCTCTCTCTCTCTCTCTCTCTCTTCTCTCTCTCTCTCTCTTTGCATGGAAACATACCTGTACCATGTCTGATTACAAATGAATTATGGAGTGTCTCTGATTCCAATATGGTTAATGGAGCAGCTGGAGGGAACCAGATGTGCAGTGGTATTGCACTTCATTAGGCAATTCAAGATGTGGTAGCCTATGGTCTGCCCAAAGAAGTTTTTTGATCCCGAACCCACTGGGAGTAGTAAACATTTATAGCCCTAAGTTTGTTTGGCACTCCAAACAAAACATTTATGGACTGCACAATAGCACAGATGACATTAGGAGCAAAAAATGGATCGCATGCCAGTAAATGTTGCTTTGATAGTGCACCTCAAATGATGTGATTTTGGCAGGAGTAAAACAAAGTAAATGCATGAATATAGGCACTAACATATTCATGTGCATATTGATCATTAGATGGTTGTCACCTATTATGTAAACGTCCATGTTGATTTCAACCAGACTAAAACAGCTGGAAATGTTGGTAGACACTAGAGGAAAGGAATTATTTTAGATTTGAGATAGACTCCTGTGCAAGTGGGAAGAATGGCCTAAGGGTGGTGTTGCAAAAGGAAAAGTCATTGGGTCACCGAAATGATGAGTACGATTCATTCTTTAAAGTTTAATGGCAAACTGCCAATTAGTAAGTTGATTGGAGTGGGTTACCGTTGGTATCAACTGAACAACGAGGGCGTCTATCCTCTTATTGCTAAATTTCTATTCCAATCAAGCCAGCTTTTCTTTTTTTATATATTTTTTAGGACTAAACTGGTGGACGGATGGATGAACAGATCAACCAACTGACGACCAACATCTACATCTTTTTTTTTCCTTCTTCAACATCTCGATCTTTAAATCTTAAAACTAGAGGGGCTAATAAAGGGGTTGTCTTTTCCTCCATCCAAGAATATATAGGCTACCATGTGCAGATATTCTTTTGTTCAGCAGCAGTGTTATTTCTGTGGAGAATGAGCTGTGGCAGTCTCTGAAAACTGCATTATGTATACTGTAGCTCTATATTCACCTCTGTCAAAACATACACCATTACTTGCTCACCAAATACTCAAATACACCTCATAGTGTCTGTGCCATCATGCTGAGTTTAGGGGACATACAGTAGGACAAATGAGGTCTTCTGTCCGTCTGTTTGATTTGGCCTGTGGTGCCTGCCGCAGACATTCATGTGCATCTGTATCTCCTCTGCTTCCCTGCTCACTACAGCAAACAGTTAGGCAGTGTTTGGGCTTTGTGTGCCAGGGCTTAATTAAGTTTTCGTCATGCACATGATCCATTTCCAAAAATACGCTGATTTGGTTTGAGTTCTGCAATAAATAAATAAATAAAAAGAGAAGGACTACAGGGAAATCACAGTTCTAGCCACCTCAGCCACCACCACACCTCCACTGGATTCATACTATCATTAGTCCCCTCCATACACACACACACACACACACACACACACACACACACACACACACACACACACACACACACACACACACACACACACACACACACACACATGCACTCGCACACACACACGCATCACACGGATGTGTGCGCACGCACGCACACACACACGCACGCACGCACAAACACACACACGCACGCACACGCACGTGCACGTGCACACACACACACACACACACACACACACACACACACACACACACACACACACACACACACACGTGCACACACACACACACACACACACACACACACACACACACACACACACACACACACACACACACACACACACACACACACACGTGTGCGCGCACACACACACACACACACACACACACACACACACACACACACACACACACACACACACACACACACACACACACACACACACACACACACACTTCATTGTGTGGGAAAATAATGTGTTATTTTCCAATCGAAGATGACTCATTTCAGATGAAAGAACCCATTGCTGAAGCATCATTGTACATACCGTAGGTGTCACATGCATTGCATTTTTTATGCATCTGTAATGAATACTAGTCTAAACTAAAATGTAGTGTTTTACCTAATGTTATTATGTACTTCTGGGAGATTTTCATGCTAAAAACATTTAATTGGTGAACCATAGTAATCAATAACCAAGCATGATCCATTTAAGCTCATTACATCTAAGGCACAGTATCCTTGCATATCACTTCAGACATACAGTAACAGTACTAGCTTAGAACAGCATAAATGCAATACAGATTAAGTTTGATCCCAGCTTTGGACTTTCCAGAGCAAGCAGATGTTGTAGTTTGTGTATTCAGCACCCAGCCACCCACACAGCTCTTGCTTCTCTGCTATGGAAGACATTGGCACTCAAGTGTTTTAAACATATTACACCTGGGTGGGTGCCAGCCTGAACCTTACTCCTTCAGCTCCAAGTGTATCCATTTATATAAGCCTCTTAACATTTTGTTAGATTCAGTGGGAAAACAAGAACATGCCGTGAAGTTCATCATTCATTTTTATTGACAACATATGTTATAGCATTCACCTCACAAACCACAATTGGATTTGACAACAAAATAATAAAGTAGAAAGAATTGATATAACTGATGAAAGTAATCTATTATATGACTATAAAATCATTCAGTTCATGACAGAAAAAGGCTTGTGGGAGATATAGGTAGGATGTGTAGAGTATTTACAGTATAACTAAACCCAGGTCAAAAACTGAAATGTGTTGTAAAAGGACTCTCTCTTTTAATTGCGACCGAAGGTCACAGTTTAGTATGTGAAACGGCACATGCTGACTCTGGACGCCTGGACGTGTACACTTTTGTACGGTCTATGGGTTTGCCGCTATGACATCATGCTCTGACATCACTGTGATGTCAGAGGAACCACTCTAACAGTTTGGTTTGCCTCTCTGACATCATGCTCTGACTTCTCTGTGATGTCAGGGGAACCACACTAACATAATCCCTTTATGTCCATATAAGTTCCCTGGTGTCATCAATATTAAGCCCATATGCAACAGGACTTCATATGGGAATGCCCATATATGGAGGCCACATACCACACTAACAGAATCCATATAGGGCCAAGACAGGTTCTACAGACAGGGATCTCCATGCATGGGCATAAAAGGGATTGTATGTATGATGTCAGATGTCATAGACGTCATAGGACTTTCACCTAACGAATAACTGAGAAAGCATGTTTGGGCGCTCACAGCATATCTCCATATATAGTACAGGGATCTCCATATATGGGTATCAGGGGTCTCCATATGGGTAACTGATCCGATATACATGACTAGCCAGATGGCCAAGACATGGCGCAACCTTGTCACCCTGAGGTGTCTTACTAGTTTATTATGCACTTATGTCACATTATATTATTATTATGCAGATTAGTCCTATTATGCACTTTATGCTCCCCTCTCTCTCTAGTCTCTATGAGAATCTTTTTATCTCTCTCTTTGAGAACTTTTTATCTTTATCTTTTAACTGCAATGATGAGTCTACACAATCAAGAATTTCACCCACTTTACTTGTAATGTGATGTAACTAGATTGCTTCTGATTCTGCTTCTGCTTCTGAGACAGACTAGGCAATGATGAGCCCAGTTTCGGGGGGTTAAAATCACAGAGAAGCCAGACTGGTCAAACCATAATAGGCACCATCATCAATGCCATAAACAAATAAAGTTACTGGCTGCATCAGAGCCTCGTACGGCCAGCAAATTGAAGAAAAATGTCTGTCAGTGTCTTGCATACAGCTTCTAAATTTCCCACCGATTACCGTGGGGAGCTAATAATAATATGATTAGGCTACTACCTCATAATCGCTGCTTTCAATTTTGACATAAAATAAAATGAGATCTGAGGGGAATAAAAACCTTGGCAACTTTTGTTCAAAGTTTGTGAAAAATAACCTAAAGGGCTTGGTTGGACATTGTAACACAGCTGCAGCTGTGTAAATTAATGATGGTGTAGATTTAGTTATGCCAATGTGCCAAGTATTATCAGTACAATTCTTGTCCTTAGAGCCTCCTCGTGCATACAGTAAGAAAGTGGGGGTCCTTGAAATGAAAATGTTTGAGAATAACAGCTCTAGTGCCTTGTGGTTGTGGGTACAGCTGGAGCATCTTTCGTAAGATAAGATAGGACTTTTATTGATCCCAGGAGGGAAATTCAGTCGCCTAAAGACAGCACAGCAGTTAAGATACAGGTTACAAGAAGAAAGTACAGATACAGTATGATGGCAAGATTATTATTGATGGTGTTGCATTGAATTGTGATATGATATGATTGTGATTCAATGAAGGATAAAGTACATCTTTGTGAGGTTGTTCTGAAATAAAGAATTATACACAGATTAACTAGGAAATGAATAGCCTAAAATGTACAGATATATAATACCTAAAAGCAATCTATTAAAATATGCCTACCATGGAGACATCTTCAATGGGAAAAAACTAAGCTGTTGTTTTTCTGCCAGAAGAACACTGTGACCTCCATTAGTGTTCAAGGGGTCTAGCATAGCTATTATTCTGGCACAAACACATCTCTAATTCCCCACTAGGCACATGAAGGTCAGTTTGACCACTGTAATTATGACAAAGCAAGGTAACAAGAACATTTGACATGCCTATACCCACCATTTTCTGAGGTGTACTGTAGGATTCGTAGAATAATTGCTAAAATAACCTTATATTGGTGCCACAACAATACTGTACAGTAATTCACTTGTCAGTCAAAAACCTTGGCAGGACTTTTGATAGCAAATTCAAGTTTGAGAAGCAGAAACTTTCTGTGATTAAAGCTTGCTTTTTCCAACAGGCTGCTGGCCAAAATAAAGCCCTATATCTACCTCCACCTGACCTAGAGAGGGTAGTCCATGCCTTCATCTCTTTGCGGCTTGGTTACTGCAATGCTCGTTTGGCATTGATCAATCTGCTCACAGACGTCTGCAGCTTGTTCAAAATGCTGCCGCTCGCCTCATTACTGGAAAGAAAAAGAAGAATAACATCAGCCCAGTCCTTGCCTCTCTCCACTGGCTCCCTGTCTCCCCCCCCCCCCCCCCCCCCCTCTTACCTATCTGTGCTCATTCAGCTATGTACATCCCAGTCAGACCCTTGAGGTCGGCTGACCAGTGGCTGTGCCCAGAACCTCAGACTAGAGGGGGCCAAGCCTTTGCGGTGGCCAGCCCCAGATTGTGAAATACCTTGCCTTTTCACATTCGCTTTGGTTTTTGGACCTCGATGTTTCTCTGCGTATAGCCAAGGTGGTATTAATAAAAGCTGTCAAGTTAATGATCCCTGTAGCCGGCTGATACAGACTTGGTGCCAGGTCTTTCTGAGAATGCATAACACACACTTTAGGAGCCCTGTCAGTCTATAGCGTAGCGAAGTCTCTATGTCTACCATAAGTTTGTATATACATTATCATGTTGACCCTGGTGCTAATCTATAATACCCAGTTCTGTCTGGCCTGACTTAGATAATTACACCATGGGCCACCTCTGTGCCTTTCTCAAGACTCATTAAGAAGTAATGTGCTCCTTGACCTTGATCCCTGGCTGAGCCCACAATGCACTATACATTCCATTCCCATTTCATATATATTCATAATAAGTAGGAGGGGTTACTCTTGAACGTCTTGCAGACAGTTGACTAAAAACAGATGGCAGATATGAGGATGGGTCACCAAGTGAGCCGAATTCATTCAATGCAAGCATCAAAATGATACTATTTAAGTAAGTATTCTAGAGTCGTTGAGGTGTATCCCTTCACCGTCCCCACCCCTTACCTGCCCTCCCCCAAATATACACACACACGCACGCACGCACGCATGCACACACACACACACACACACACACACACACACACACACACACACACACACACACACACACACACACACACACACACACAAGCCGCCAACGCATCCTGAATGTTTCTTGATTTATGGAAGAAGCAATTAGGTTTCGCCAGTGTACTGATGCTTGATGGGCGAATCGGTGCAGGTAATTAGAAAGAATAATGAAACAGCTAGCCAAGGGAATCAATCCCAACATCAGAAGTAAAAAAAAATGTAATCAAAGATAAATGGACTATCCACATTACCTAGTCATTATGTTAGAAGGATTGTTGTTTTGAATCCCTGGTCTGCACCAGCTATGGACTCTTTGTCAAACAAAAGTCATTATTCTGCTGCCGTCCTTAGTCTTGGATGTTGATTGATATGTCTACCATGGCCAGTAAACACTCCCAAAGATTAAAACTGACATTTCTGGCCAAGCAGCAAAAATATATAGCCTGGAGGGAATCTTTCTAACGGTGATAATAACTTGACTTCCCTGGCATAATGAAATATCTAACTGTCTGATGACCTTATATGCCTATTAACCTTTGGCCCAACAGCGTGTACATGATTAGTGCATGAGTATTATGTGTTTGTCATGTACGCAGTTTCTCAGAAGTTACGTAGACCAGTGTTTTCTAAAACGTTTTTCACTGAACACCCAAAACAGACATTTTATGTCGCCCTGCCTGGGACCCAAACTATTGAAACTATTAAATTCTGGGGAAATTGCAAGTGTGGTTGCCGTGATGCGAGTCACACTTGCAAATATGAATTCCATCCTTATCCCTTTTATGCCCATATTATAGTACTTCTACCACTTTTTCTAGTCACATGATCAAATACTGGATTCCGATTGGTTTAAAACAGTGGTAAATGAGCCAACTCCAGTGACTTTCTCAAAGTCCCCGGATGCGTTGTCATGCTAATGAGGCACATTTCCGAGTTCAATGCGCCTCACAACGCATCCGGGGACTTTCAGAGTCGGAACACAACACATCCGGGGACTTTCAGAGGCGGAACACCTTTCCTTTTTAAATTACTTTATTGAGATTTGCAGGGTTTACAATCATAGAGCATGTACATTAAAGTGACAATAGTCATACAAATACAACAAACATATTACAGCAAGTACAAGGAATACATGTATGTAAGGGCATTACTTTTTTTTTTTTTTTTTTTTTCTCTTCACAGTGTCAACAGGTGCCATGGCTTTAGACTCTTTTGTCGGGAGTCAAGTGTTCTTTGCCTTTTAAGTTCAGTTATGATTTGCTTGTAAACCACCTCTCCTGAGATGAACTCCTGATTAATAACCATGACACTTCTTGTGTTCCAGATTTTGTTCACAACAGTGCACACAATAGACCACATGAACTCCTGGTCCATTGTAGACAGCGCTTCTTCAAACTCTCCAAAAACACCTTTCCCCAACCAACAATGACATGGTCGCGGGCGTCCTATGTTTACTAGCAAACGTACTATCGTCGCCGATTTATTCCATTGGATCCAATGCAATCCGTCAACTTTAAAGCCCCTTTTCTCTGAACCTATGCTTTTCTGGAAGTTGTTTGCCACTCACAACCCACACAACCCTGAAACAGTGGTAAATCAGCCAACCACCTACTCCCTCTAATGGTAAATGGCTTACTTCTATAATATAGGCTGGATTTGGGCTGCCAGTCTAAACGGGGCCATAGAAGTGCAGAGGGATTATCTGCAAGTGATCTTCTGGTAGAGCAAGTTGAAGGGTGGACAGACAGAATAGGTACAGTGTGTGTGTGTGTGTGTGTGTGTGTGTGTGTGTCCATGCGTGTGTGTACGTGCTTGCGTGCCTGCATGTGTGTGTTGGGGGGGTCATAGGAGACCTTTCTATGTCACTGCTCATCTCTACTTACTGTGGCAGTACACACACACACACGTGCGCGCGCACGCACACACGCGCACGAGCGCACACGCACGCACGCATGCACGCACCACACACACACACACACACACACACACACACACACATACACACACACACACACACACACACACACACACACACACACACACACACACAATACCCCCATGGTCCCAATGGTGATGGCTGATTAAAGCTGAGATTGATTAAGAGAGAGAAAGAGACGGGGGGGGGGGGGGGGGGGGGGGGGAGAACAGAGACAGAGAAGAAACGAATATGGCAAAGAGAAGAGAACATCTTTTACATTATAATTGTGAGCTACACTAATTATTATCTCCTCCAGGCTGAATGTGTGGCCGAGACTGTGTTCGCGCCCCTGTCCGTCCGTCCGTCCGTCCGTCCGTCCGTCCGTCCGTCCGTCCGTCCGTTCGTCCATGTGTGTGGGGCGCCACTGGGGCGGGGTGACCACTAGGCCGGTCCATTGCGAGCCGAACTGGTCCAGCCATTCTTTTTGAAGGCCTATATAATTTCCAAAATGCACAATCATCTTTAAAACAAAAATATCAAACTATTAGACAAAAATACAGAAGATAATACTATTGGGTATAATGGTATCAACAAAGCAACAATATTGTGGCACAAACTTGTGGCAGAGGTTACGTAGTTAACCCTGGTTCTGTCAACTCCTGGCCATGTACAGAAGCTTCACATACAATCCTGACCGACAATTCCCCTTGGTGACTGGTCGCTCAATGCTCCATATGGACCTCCCCTCCGGAGTCCAGAAAAGCCCTTGTGTGACGTAGTACTTCCTCTTTTGCGTCTCCTGCTCGACGAGTGTACACACAAGTGTGCTCGGGCTGGATCTCTGGCAACGACCCGCACCGCTTTTGCATTGCCTGCCTTGGCCTGCAATACGCTCAGGACGCGGTCTACAAGCCTGAGGAGCTCCATTGTTCCATCTGTGGCGCAAGACCCACCTCCGCCATCATCTTGCCAAAAGCAGGTACTTCACCGGCTTGGACGACGGTGCGGATTCCAGGACGACCATGAGGATGTCAACATTTCAGTGAGCGACCCCGAGTTCCCCCCCAGGCCCATGCGCTGGCAGGATGGCAGGGCCTCCGTTCTTTTGCACCAAGCCCCCCCAGGACCAAAAAGGTGCCGACGGCTTAAGCCTTTAAGCCTGCCCTTCTCTGGTCCTGGAAGAGCCACTTAGACCCCCCAAAGCTGGCCTTTCCGATCGACTGCAACGTGGCAGACGTCATTAATGCCCCCCATGGACCCGGTGCTCGCAGAGGGCTTCATAGGGCGCTTCAGGACCACGGAGGTGGGTGAACAACTGTCCACTCAACAGCTACAGGAGATCCGGCGGCTCACCCAGCTCAATATCCTGCTGAAGCATGCTACTAAGTGGACCGGGACAACCATGAGCACCTGTGCCATGCTGGAGCGTGCCAGATGGCTGGAGTCCACAAAGTTCACCGCCGTTTCCGGGGCAGACCCGAAAAAGCACCTGATGGGGCTCGAGCTGTCCCCGGACAACCTTCCCCCCTTTCTCATGGAGATCAGGGACGTGGGATTCCTGTAGCGGTGAGGAAGAGCAGAGTGCCACAGAACCAATCTCCTCACACACAGCCTGCAGTGAGACAGATAATTACTCAAGACAGCTGCGCCTGCTAATGTTTTGTTTTATCTGATTATTACTCTACAGATTTTGTCTAAACTTCACGCAAACTGGTACCTACTGTATAGTCATGTGATACTGCTGTGAATTGTGATTTTTCCAATGGGGCACATTGTGGTGCTATAACATACCAATTCATGTCTTGGGCTATAACTCTTGAACTGAGGTCATACAATCAAACAAATGATTTGATTCCTTGGATCATTACAGAACTAGCCAAATAAGCCACACAGTTCATTTCCAGCCGAACAGTGCGGCCTGTTTGCTCTCAAATCCTCTCATAACTGCACCGGTTAACAGACAGATGGACAAGCAGGGGAGAAAACTTGACCTCTTTGACTGAGGTAATAAATAATCATAAAGTACCTGTAAAGAAAGAAAGAAAGAAAGAAAGAAAGAAAGAAAGGTACAATTGTTATCCAAATGGATATATTGTACTGTATAACATATGAAAAACAATCTTTAGATGCACTAGACTGGTATTTAAGATACTCAGAGGAACAGTGTCCACATAAAGGTCTGTCTAACTACTTTTCCAGAGTGAGTGACACCCACAGTCACAACACCAGAGGGAGTGCCTACCATCTGGTACCCTCCAGAATTAGCACAAACATGGTAAAAATATATATATATTTTTTATATTCTATCACCACCAATTGTGGAATGCCCTGACATCATCAATAAAAGGATGTGAAACACTTAAAAAAAATAGCCTGAAAAAGGATATGTCGAAAAATGTGGAGATATATCCCGTTGTCATGACGGGATTAATCTCTCATGACATACAGCTCGGTTCCCAGATGGTGAGACATACACTGCCTGTATGTTCTTCATTTTTTCTCCTCTGTAAATATATTATTAGTAATATATTGTTTGTGTATTTTTATTATTACGTGTATTAATGTTAATATGCTCTGTTGATGAATTGAATACATAGAACCACAATTGAAACATGTCCCCAGGACTGTTCTGTGTTAGCCTTTTAGCCCAAGTGTTACTGTACTTTTGTGATGTTCAGAATCTTTGTCTAAAAAGTATTCAATCAATCAATCAAAAACCTGGGTAAGAAAGTAACACCCCGATTGTACTTTAAAATAATGTGGAAAAAGCATGGCTTCACCAAATGAAAGCACCCATTAGAGTCTCAGATTGGAACGTGGTTTCTTTGAAGCCCAAATGAAAGCGTATAAGCTCCCTCTGTTGTTGCCCTTTTCCACCAGCATGACTAACCTAAGATTGCTTGCTTACTCAATTTTTCAGCCGTGGCATCTATTTTATACCCAAGGGGTAAGAAAGTCAATTGAAAGTTAATTCCATTGTGTTTGATTAATGGCTGCTGGAGGATGCACTCCTTTCTAGTCTGCTGTTTCCATTTCTAAACCACACACAGGTAATTATTCCCTCACTCGCCCAGCATAAATGTTTTTGTTCCAACTCTTCCTCCTGTGACATTGCTTGTCTTGTTCCAAGGACCCCCCACCCCCCCAAAGAAAAAACGAATGATGTAAAAGTTGAGTAATGCAATGGTTGGAGACCAGTGGTGTGTTCATATTTAATAGCATCCAACCAAATGCAAACTTGTCTGCAGTGCAGTATGAATGACGAAATATAATTTTCATGTTGTGTGCCACTAATGCAGGTGTTGCTTGGGGCATACTATATAATCTTGTAGTATGCTAGACTTCAGTTTCATCATCACCATTCTGCATAATGATAGTTTCAAAAGGGCATCTATTTTAGATCCCCCCTGGACTACAATACTAAATGAAGTATATGGGTTTTAAGCAGATTGTGACGAGTAAATAGACATTTTATTATCTATTAAATGGTTGAAACATAGCTAAATCCACCTCTGCACCCTGATTGTGTCCGTCTGTGTGCGCATATGGCTGTCGCTACGGTAACTATCAAAGATGGCAGTTGTTGGAAGCACTCTCTAGCTGATTGAGTCAAGCTCATTATCTGCGGCCGTCACAATGAATCCATTTCATCAGCAGAGCTGACTTCTCACATTAACTGTTGCAACTCATCTCATGCAATTGAATTTCACCCCCCTGCTCCCCCAACGCTACACACACGCACGCGTGCACACACACAATCTCCTCTCCTTTTCATTGTGGACAACCTTGACACTACTGCCAGTCTCTCTTTTAAGCAAATTATCTTGACATTCTCAGGAAACCTATTATGTGTTGCTACCCACCCAGTAGGGCGGTGTTGATTAACTGATTATATGGAGTCAATAATAATACAGAAAGAAAAAGAAAACAGCACAACAAGAAATTAGGCTGAGCAGACACAGTAGGCTAAGTGTTGACAAATTAATCAACTGATGCCCAATTGGTGAAGTGTGTTTGAAGGATTGAGCTAATAATATTAGCTCATTAGCTGTGTCTGTGAGCCTGTTTCCTTTCATGCAGTAGAATATTCTCTATGTTCCTCCTCAGGGGCGTCACAAGGGGTAGGAAAGTGGGACTGAGTTACCAGGGCCCAAGGTGGAGGGGCCCTAGTAACTTAAACTATTGAAAAATAGCAGATATACAAGCTCACAGCGCGGCACCGAGTGCCGCGCTGCGAGCTTGTAGATCTGCTATTTTTGAAAAGTCGTGAAAATGTGCACAAATCTTTGAATATATGTATTTTTTAAGTGAACATTTGAAACTCAAATTTTGCTTCTGGGGGGTCCCTGGAACTAAATATTTTTAGATGGGGGTCCGTGGCTAAATACATATAATTTTGGGGGTCCTTCACATGAAAAAGTTTGAGCATCACTGACATGGAAACATAGGTTTTCTTGCACACATTTTCACAATTTTTCAAAAATAGCAGATCTACAAGCTTGCAGCGCGGCACTCGGTGCCGCGCTGTGAGCTTGTATATCTGCTATTTTTCAATAGTTAACATTCATGGGGGGCCCACAGTGAATCCTTGTACCCAGGGCCCAGAATTTGGTGTGACGCCCCTGTTCCTCCTCTTTGTACAGCATGAAATGCCAAAGCAGAGTGGTCTAAAGCTGGCTTCCCATGGGGATCCACATTTAGTTTTTAAGACAACTCAGCAAGAACAAAATGCAAGTTGAGGAAGCCCTCAGTAGTAGGCCTACTTGGCTTTCTGATAACAAACTGTCATTACACCTTGGTAAAACAGAATCCATTTTTGGGGGTGCAAATTCCCTGTGTAATTAAATGTAAATGTCAAGGTCAGAGTTGACAAGGTAGTAATCTCAAGCAAAGAGGAGGTTACCTATTTGGGCTGTATTTTTGACAACAACATTTTTGTTCCTAATTTCCTCTTTTGTCAACAAAGACTGTAGGGCCGATGCATATTCAACTTTTAGAGACACATTTATTTCGGTTCGGCTCTGTCTAAACTACGATATGACATCATTCAGAGGTTCAGGGTGTCGGGTACCGTCATTAATTCGGCAAAGATTTTGTGACTCCCTAAACTGAACCGAAATAAATTAGTCTCTAAAAGTCTTGCTGGAACATTCAATGCCATTTTGTTTTCAGACCCTCTTCTTCAGACAAGCTTATCTGGAGTCCTTCATTGGAAATCTGATGGTATGCTTTGGACACTACTTATCGCCTGCCTGGCTGTGTCTGCAGAAGTGGCATGAACAGATTGTGCCAGGGGTGGTGACGAGTGTCCTACTATGATCTTATATTCCATGGAGGGAGGGAAGCTCACCTCCGTTGATGCGCTGCAGTGCTTTCCGTTCGAGGATGATGATACAGCTCCCTTACCAGGTGCTGATGCAGCCCGTTAGGATGCTCTTGATGCTGCTGTTGTAAAACAACCTGACGATGCGGGGACTCAAAACAGGTGTTGCTGAGCCTTTGTCCCCATGTGCGGATTGTGTATCCGCCTCTGCTCCCAGTGTGAACATTCTGCATGGATACAGTATCCATCAGGACTCATTCTTTCCATGAGAACACACGGTGGCCAGACTATTTCACTCCATGCACATGCTAGTATAAACTGTGCATTGGAGATTAGTGCAGAAAATAATGCAATTCATGTTAATTTATAATACTGAATATAATGTATCAATCTGATCAGCTGTGTCCTTGGTCTCAGGAACCATTAACAAGGATGCAGAGTGAAACACTGTATATGGCATCATAAACAGGTAAATATTGATCCCCGAGAAGTGTCAACCAAACTTAATATGGCTGCTCTTGTCCTTGATTGATCCCCCTGAATATCACCGTCTGCAGCACAACAACAAATAAGGAAGTGAGTGTCTTTGCCTCGTCACTTTGGCCATTCTCACTGTGACATTGTATTTACGGGTATGGCTAGGAATGTGTGCGCGCTGCCAGCCTGAGTGCCTGTCTGCCTGTCTGCCAAGACATTTGTCAAACTAAATCAAGATCCATTTACACTTTGATGCAGATGTGTTCTGAGCAGCTCAGATGCAGAGTGGCAACTCAGGCCTTGCATTTTTCACTCTAGACAAGAGCTTTTTATTTTAGTGTGGATTAATTTGTGCAATGATGAAAATAACATGGGAGACATAATTCATTCTGTAGGTAGCTGCTGGTGGGATGGGAGAGTGTTTTTTTGCAGGTCTTTCTCTTTCAGTCCGAGTGCATCAAAAAAGCAACTGGGTTAAGCACCGTTGGTCCGACCAGTTTAACATTCACCATGTTTGCATTCACCAACGTCGTCAGGTTAGCATTTCACCAGGTTATCATTCACCAGCGTTAGTTTTATTGAGGTTAGGGATAGGGTTAAGGTTAGGTTTAGGTGTATCTCCGCCCCCCGACTTTCGTCACCTCCACGCAGCCATCACAAGCTTCCGCTGCCTTAAAGGTGATACACCATGAAATTTCACTTTTCCTATTTTAAAACCTTTTTTTGGGGTCCCACTAGCACCTTCTATCCTCACAAAGTCCCATTTCTGACCATTGTTTCTTTCTCTGGTTTTGGGAAGGCGGAGGTTAAAAGCATCCCACGGGTTCTCAAAACAGGCTGTCCAGATTTGCTGCCGTCGCTGCCATTGATGGTCACTTGTTCATGAGGGGATTTTCAACTCACTCCATTACTAAAATATGAAATATAACTTGTTCACATGGCACTGTTGAGTGGAGAGTGCAGTTGGATGCACTTCTTGTAAAGTGCTGAATATTAAGTGGTTGCCTCTGTCCAGGTGACCTTTAATTACAAGTACACACTAATCTAAGTATATCATGAAAAACGGAATATCGTGAAGCAAGGGTATGACAAGCGCTGAACACTCTCTTCTGGTCTGATGATGGAGAGGTTAAGAGGGGCATGGGAGCTATCAAGTTGCATAATCGTATAATTCATACCGTGAGCAACAGCAGAGCTTGTGTTCAAATGTATTAGACCACCCCCACACGCACGCACGCACGCACGCACACACACACACACACACACACACACACGCACCTTCACCAAGTAAAGCCCTGCTTCATCATACAAGGCTGTCGCACAAAAGTAGTGAAAACAGCCGATCTACAAGCACACAACGCCTCGTGGTACGAGGCGTTGTGTGCTTGTAGATCTGCTATTTTCACTAGTTTAGTTCATTTTTAAAATGATAAATATAAAACGAACAGTCTTGGACATACAAGGTTTCCACCCGACAACGACGATATATATATTACATATATGCCTACAGTATACTGTATGTAATATGTACAGAGACTTAAAAGGTGTTGCTTGGAGGCAGTGTTGCCCACACCTCCCACACCCACTTCCCTCTCTCCTCGTCTCTTCCAGCTAAATGGTCTTTATCCAACCAAACACAGACTGGAAGCGTTGGAAGAGAATGCATAATGAAATGCTGCCGAGCATTCCCTGATAGCTGTGGAACAAATGTTCCTGCTGGGCTTGCTAATGAGTTTAACTTGAGTGCTCAGCCATTTTCTTTCCCTCCCTCTTCCTCCAATCGACACACACATATTAATTTCATGCAAATGGAAATTCACTAGCAGAGGAAAACACAACATGTTCCCCAGAATTCCAATTTTCCATTATCACATTGAAACATGTGGAGCAGAATGTTTATCGGCTGTCCACACAGCCCGTCTGGCATGGCATACTCGCAGACCCCTTGCATGAGGCCTCAATAATCACTAAGCAATTTATACCTCTTAAAGAGGTAAGCGGCTCACTTGGAATCAATGTCCTTTTTTTTCATTGCTGTCAAGGAGACAACAGTTGACTATACAGTCAGTTTCTCTTTCTGCTGTTGTTAAAAGCCTTGGAGCCATAGACAGATTGATAGACTTTGGCTCTAGAGGGTCAAAATCAATCGCCCCAAGAAAGCCATGGATTTCCTCTAAGCCTCCATGTTGGTAGTGGTCATTTGATCCATTTATTTTACTGGTGTGGCTATGTGGTGCCAGTGGTGGTGCACGTGTGTGTGTGTGTGTGTGTGTGTGTGTGTGTGTGTGTGTGTGTGTGTGTGTGTGTGTGTGTGTGTGTGTGTGTGTGTGTGTGTGTGTGTGTTCAAGATCAAGATTCAGAAATGTTTTTATTGTTACATATCATTATATAGTGTATAATTGACTGACATTGCAGCAACAAGACAAATTAGCCAAATATCTAAATAATTTGTTAATGGTAAATAATAAAGGTAGTACTAGCATAAAAAACTAATACTGTACATACATGGTTGTGTCTCTGTTTTTGAGCAGAGGAACCCTTGGAATATCATGCCCAGAGCACTCACACACAGCTTTATCGATTCCCACAACGTTCGAACCAACCAGCCGTTGCAGTGCTCAAGTGTCCTGTCATCTGTGTTATTATCACAAATAGCTGAAACAACATACAAATTGACTTGCTTGTGGTAACAATTCAAAATCAGGTCGTAAATTACCAGGTTGTCAAACACTATCAGGAGGATCAAATGACCGGTGCTCCTCTACAAAAGTTGAACTATTGTCTGTTTTTCACCAAGAACCGCTTGGTGTGATGCTTGGCACTGGGAGGAGGAGTGCACAAGTGTGACTTTAATCTTTATTGGCAGAATGTGCTGTTTGGCTATGATAGTAATTGTAACAAGAAAAGACATGAGGTATTTATAATTAATTTAATAATAATTCTGGCCAAATTTCATATCCATAAGTCTAAATTTAGTCACTCTAAGCCATTATTCATGGTATTTGAGATTGAAGCCAAGCAGTATATTCAAACAATTTGTGACTCAAAAAATAAGAAGGCTGAAAAAACGACTCTTTTGTGTTCACATTTTAATATTTTCGTTTAGTAATTCCCCCTGGCTATGATTTGTTTTATATTGATGTATTGATTGCGACCGTCAATCGTCCGTCCGTCCGTCCGTCCGTCCGTCCGTCCGTCCGTCCGTCCGTCCGTCACACGTCACACGTCACACCTTTGTTTGTGTACGGTGTGATGTCATATATCTTCAGTATGACATCACACCACATGTGTACACAAACCTTTGTGTACGTTGCTGTGGCAACAGTCTGTTGTTGCTGGTCTGTTAGTGTACGTTAGCAACCACCTTAGCAACCATGGTTTTACCCTAGCAACCAACTGTTTACCCTAGCAACCAACTGTTTACCATAGCAACCATGTTTTTTTACCCTAGCAACCAACTGGGCATAAAAGGGATTCTGTTAGGGATCTCCATATATGGGCATAAAAGGGATTCTGTTAGCTGTTAGTGATCTCCATATATGGGCATAAAAGGGATGCTGTTAGGGATCTCCATATATGGGCATAAAAGGGATTCTGTTAGGGATCTCCATATATGGGCATGAAAGGGATTATGTTAGGGATCTCCATATATGGGCATAAAGGGGATTGTATCCCAGATGATGCCCTGTACTTGGGATTTGTTGATGTAAATGTTCACATAGAGTGTAATAATTGGTAAAACAAACTTTTGGCCTATTTGTGGAGATAAGCGACCAACGGTCGCTTATCTCCCGATTAGGGAGTCTTACTGGTAACTTGTCTTTTGTGTTGTGTTGTGTTGTACTGTACTGTATTGTCTGTTTCGTATTGTCTTGTTAATTGTACGTCATGATGTTTGAATAAAGATTTATAAAAAAAAAAAAAAAAAAAGTGTGTCTTTACCATAGAAATGCATGGCAGACAGGGGCTGCCATAAAAAAAAAAAGTCTGTGGAGTGGACACAGGGGTCTTCAACGTTTTCAGGCCAAGGACCCCTTAGTTGAGAGAGGGATGAAGCAGGGACCCCCCACTCCCCATAGATTCCATATAGTTTCATCGTTTGGCGGCACAATCATAAGTGTATTTTGGATTCATGTCAATTTGTGTTTTAAGATATTTAACCACTTGAACTGTCAAACCTCTTAAGCCCCAGGGGGGTCCAGGGGAAAAATCCGCCTAAAATGTATGCCCAAATTGGAACAGTTGTGGACACAAAACGTATAGGTTCCGGACGGAACCATGTTTATTTAATACCGGAGGACAAGGTCCCCCTATGGGATAACAGCGCCATCTGGCGCTGCAACAGAGTAAAACTCATAAGCTCCCGTACGAGAAATATCATTTGTCGGGAGGGCTGTCAATCACAAACGAGGGCACCGCCCCCGAGTGTATATAAGCCCTGCGGGCTATCATAACTTCCTCTAAAGCCGCACCTCTGCGCCCGCAACTAGCGAACCGAGGGGCTTTATTCGGGGGACCTTGTCCTCCGGTATTAAATAAACATGGTTCCGTCCGGAACCTATACGTTTATTGTCATACCTCCAGACAAGGTCCCCCTATGGGACTCATACACTCCCCGAGAAGCCATGAACCGACAAGACTGTCGTGCACACCGACCACACCCGGAAGGAGGTCCCGTCAACCGACGTGACCCCTTTCAGGACTGATCCGACCCAGACCCACAGGGCCTGGGCGTGTTCAGACAGAAAAAGACCCTGACAGACCGAGGCCTGCCTTATGCACTAAGGGCAGACACAGGTCCACCTTATAAAATTGCAATAATATAAGGGAAAAACTCAGGGTCCCCCCCCACGTATCCTAGAGACAGCAGCATGCTATCTCCGGAAGGGGAGAGAGCCGCCCCACTACATAGTAGGAAAGGCAGCAGCACCCAGAACCGTATGCGCCATAGCAGAAGGCGCAACGTCCAGGTGATAGTAGGTCGCAAAGGTGGACGGCGAAGACCAATTCGCCGCTGCACAAATCTCCTCAATGGAGACACCTTTGGACAAAGCCCAAGAGGTAGACACACCCCTAGTACTGTGGGCCTTAAGTGCTTCCGGCACTTCAGACCCAGACCGGGTGTAAGCCAACCTAATTGCATCCACAAGCCATCTCGACAGAGTGGGCTTGGACACCGCTTTCCGTTGACGGGCATTCATGACCACGAAAAGCTGAGAAGTAGACCTGCTGTCCACCGTCCTATCACAGTAGGCCTTCAGGGCCCTAACTGGACAAAGACAATGAAGACGCCTATCCTCCTCTGATGCAAACGGAGGAGGATGGAAAGCCGTCAAAACAACAGGTTCCTTCGGGACCACCCGGTTCTTAGGAATAAAACTCAAATGAGGTTTAAGAAGAACCTTGGAGTCATTATTGAGAAACCTCATACAATCAGGGCTCACAGAGAGCGCACGAAGGTCGCTCACACGCTTAGCCGTAGACAAGGCAAGCAAAAGAGCTGTTTTGAAACTTAAATGTTTCAAAGAGGTCCTCCCAATCGGTTCAAAGGGTGCCTTGCAAAGGCCCTCAAGAACCACTTGTAGATCCCACACAGGAAACAAGGCTCTAGTCACAGGTCTCAAATGGTCAACACCATGCATGAACTGGACCACCTCAGGGATTTTAGAAAGGCCTTTACCTGCCACCCCCAGGTGGCAGGCATCAATAGCCGCTAAATAACCCCTCAGTGTAGAGAACGCCAGACCAAGGTCCAGGCGGTCCCCCCCTTGCAAGCGCAGACGTTTGGACAATATGAACAATTTTTCTTATGCAAAGAAATCAATGTTTATTCCTCCTCTGTGCTCTCCTCCAGTGCCTGTATTAAAAAGTGTGTTGATAAAACAATGCCTGTTTATTTCAAACCCACCTGCTTTAGTACAGACGACCCCATTTTGCATGAATTTAGCAAGTGTAGAGAAGTCCAGGCTGGAATTCTTTTCCACTCAGAAAATATCGCTTCCTCCAGTCACGCAGTGGACTCCAGGACCGGTCCGCTCATGACCTGGCTTGAGGCTCCCGACAAGGGACTGGGCCATCAGCTTGTCCATGGGAGGGCACAAGGGGATTCCCGCCTTCTCTGCGTCGCGGCAATCGACCAGGAAGGGGAGCTTGGGGGGGTCCTTGTGTGTAGTCCAGGTTGAATGCAGGGCCTCTGCAAAGCCTGGGACCAGTGGGAGCTTTTCCATCCGAAGCGGGGGAGAGGAATCCACATCCTGGCCAAGGAGGGGAATCCTAGCCCGTGGTCCGAGTGGCGCGTCTCCGAGCGGCAGCTCCAGGCCACAACGGATGGTAGCACGTTCCAGCACCGAGAGCTCGTCCATGGGGATGGAGTCTGGGTCTTGTGCCGCTGCCCCTCTCGCCCCAGCCGGCATGGAAGGGGGGAGAGAGGCAGAAGGGGCTTGGGAGGACGCGGCGGAGGTGGAAGCCTCGGCATGAGGAACCACCCTGGCCGCGCCTCCGCCCTGTCCGGAGGGGAAAGAGGACTCGTCCTCCTCCGAGTACTCACCCTCCGTGTCCACCTCCTCCATGTCGTAGTCCTCTAGCTCCGGTTCGTCTCCGTCGCTAGCATGCCAGGAGACGGGGCTAGGTGGCCGCATAGCCCGTAGCTGGGGGACGGAGAAGGAGAGAGGAATGTCACCGACGACTAGAGGGTGGAATTCTTTGGGGGGGACGGTCCAGGTTGCAGCTGGCGGTGGAGCAACGTGGGCGGTCTTGCATGTTCTCTTCTTGGGCACGGCACCAGTCGAGCCCGTCGGAGAAACAGCAGTGGAAACAGGGGCCGCAGACCCGCTAGCAACGGGGCTACCGAAGCTAGCTGAGGGCGAGGCCGCTGGAGGCCTAACCACGTGGCGAGAAGCAGCGCTGTGGCGTGCAGCGCTGTCCGGCACACGAGGAGAGGTGTCTGGGAGGGATCCGGCGGAGACCGTGGTGTGAAGGCCGTAACCAGCGCCAGCGATCTCACAGCGGGCCTCGAGGGCTGGAACATCATACTGGAGGCAGTCAGTACAGTTCACCCCCGTGGCCGGGGCCGGAGGGGACAGAGAGGCCAAGGCGTGTCCTACCCCCATGCAGACAATGCAGAACGGATGAGTATCTTCATTGGCGATGAGGCCTTTGCAGCTGGGAAGGCCGCACTTCTTCGGTACCCTAGCTAGCAGGTTGCTAACTGTGGGCCGACGAGCTGCCATCGTGAGCTAACCGAAGCTAAGCGAAGCTAAGCTAAGGCAGGGAGACACGTGGCAGAACGTACAGAGAAGAAGTAAAGACTCAAAGCGAAAGTGAAGAAAAAGACCGAACTGTAGGAAGAATAGAAGTAGAAAACGTACGGGAGAATAATCTATAAAGGCCAGTGGCCGACTTCCTAGCCGACGCTTAGGCTAAACTTTAAAGAAAATTATACTTATATGGCTGAGTTCGCGACACTCTAGTTGCAGGTAAGCAGAGGTGCGGAAGAGGAAGTTATGATAGCCCGCAGGGCTTATATACACTCGGGGGCGGTGCCCTCGTTTGTGATTGACAGCCCTCCCGACAAATGATATTTCTCGTACGGGAGCTTATGAGTTTTACTCTGTTGCAGCGCCAGATGGCGCTGTTATCCCATAGGGGGACCTTGTCTGGAGGTATGACAATAAACTACAATGATTGTGGCTACTCTTGACCCACCAAATGTCAGCTAACCCCTAAAAATTCACAAATGCAGTGTAAAACATCACATTTCTCTTACCAAATTGTCCTGCTGTGATCATTTAGCTAGGAAAAGATGATTGAAAAAGACCTCCGCCTATGGAAAATTTGCCTTCTGAATAGTGAATGAGCCTCAAGACCTCATTGAAAACATATATAGTGAATAGAGAAATTGTTCACCAAGGTGTCAGCAATTGATAGGCAGAATTGTATGAATATATTCCAAACTATGTAAACACTACAGATGTTTTAGTGAGAGTAGTGCTGTAATATTAGTAATGTTAAAGTATAGGGTGAAAAATGATAAAAACGAGTAACAATAAGTAGTAATAATACTGTAATATGAGTAATGTATGGATGAAAAGTACAATGGCAGCTGATTACTATGCTGTAGGACCACTGTAACAATAATCAACAAATAAATTGTAGTTTGATTTGGTCTCTATTGATGTATTGACATTTATTGACAGCTGTTCAGAGGTCAACACCTTTTGCCCCCGCCGGCGGGGGCAATGGGGTTCAAGAGGTTAAATTAATAAACTCGACCTTTCACTCTGTACATAGTCTGTTCTTTTTCCCCTCTGCGCCAAACCTCTTAGCCAAAAACAGCTTATCTACAAGCTCACAACGCCTCGCAGCACGAGGCGTTGTGAGCTTGTAGATCTGCTATTTTTGGCTAAAGTTCTCAGAATATGGACGCAAGGGTTCAAGTGGTTAATATAAAAAATCTTCTATCACACAAAGATTTGGAGGACCCCCTGTGGTAACTCTGAGGACCCCCTAGGGGTCTCGGACCCCCTGTTGAAGACCCCTGCTCTACACCATAGAGAGATTGGGTAACCTATGCAATGACAACAGAGTCGGGGATGAGTGCCATGTATTGTTTGAGTGTAAGAACCCTATTATTGTGAATTTCAGACAAAAATACTTGCCAAAGTACTATATATAACCCATCCATCTATGTGGAAAATGATTTTATTACTACAAGCCGAAAAGGCAAAGGTTATTTGTAAATTGGGAGCTTTCCTAAAGAACGTCTTGCCCTTGTTCAAATAATGTATGCCATGCCCGCTTTTCTGCTACGTCTGTTTGAATATTATTGTAATGCTTGTTATGTATTGTATACTATTTATGTATATAATCTGTCACACCGGCCATTGTATATTATGTAGGATGGAGGAAAGCTTACATCCATCGATGCTCTGGGATTTCCGTACCACCCTGTGGTGCTGTGCAGTTGAGGTCATTGCCGTTCCCATGCCAGGCGGTGATGCATCCAGTGCTCTCAGTGTTGCCTCTGTCGAAGGCCGGTAGGATCTTTGGCCCCACACCAAACCTCTTAAGCCATTTGAGGTGAAAGGGGCGTTGCTGCATGTGCCTTTTTCATTGCATAGCTGGTGAGCTCATACTAGGATGGTGATGTGGTGAAGAGGAACTTGACATTTCTGAATCTCTCTACAGCAGCACCATTGTTGGCAACGGGATCCCTCCTCTCTCCTAGTTGTCCATGATCAGCTCCATGGTCTTGTTGACGTTAGGTCAAGATAGAAGATGACGTTCTCCTGGCACCACATGTCAGGTTGTTGACCTCTCACCTATAGGCTGTCTCCGTCTTGCAGGGACGTGCTGGGCCCCTGATTCAGCCCGGGAAAAAGAGTTGGAGAGGCCCTCATTGCGTGCTGTAGAGAGAGATCTCTCTCTATTGCGCTGCTGCTACTCAAAGATTTGCCATTTCAGATCATGACAAGTGACAAGCCAGTGGGCCAATTACATGAGTTATATTTCGTCGTTGTCGGGTGGAAACCTTGTATGTCCAAAACCGTTTGTTTTAAAATGATTTAAACTAGTGAAAACAGTCGATCTACAAGCACACAACGCCTCGCACCGCGAGGCGTTGTGTGCTTGTAGATCTGCTGTTTTCACTACTTTTGTGCGACAGCATTGTATGATGAAGCAGGGCTTTGCTTTGCGAAAAAAAAATCTAATTTGAAACTTGGAGATATGAGGTGACGATTTACTTTGTTGGCCGCCCAGCCCCCAAAATGGAACAAAGGCCGACATTTTATTTTTAATTTTTATCCTAATGGCCGGCCTGGACCGGCCGGGAATGAACCGGCCGTTCGGGAGTTGTCCCGCTTTTCCCAATGGCCAGCACGTCCCTGCCGTCTTGTCATTGTTGATTATCAGGCCATCAGGGAACTTAATCATCAAGTTGGACTCCAACTGTTGGAGCTGCGTGGGGGCCATGCAGTCGTGGGTGTTTAGGGATTAGTGGACAGGACAGTGGTGTAAGGTAACAAAGGCCCCTTTTCCACTGACATGGCCCAACACCACACCACGTCCACTCCACACCACCCACTTGTGCCAGGTTTTCCATTACAAGGACCTGGTTAGAGTGGTGCAAGTGGTACTAAACGCGGTACTAAAAAGTATCCAATCCAGAGTAGGTCTGAGCTAGGCCAAACAGGGTCAAACACACCAAATATTTTACTTTTACTCCACTACATTTATTTGAGAACTTTAGTTACTTTGCAGGTATAAATTATAATATTATTATAAAACATACGTACATTAACCACTTCAGCCCCTATTTTAAGGCTATTTGACAATAGCCGATCTACAAGCTCACAATGTGTATGTGTGTAAGTAGACGGGGTTAGCTGAATTTCAGGATGTGTGATTGTGTGTTTGTATTTGTACTGTATGGTTGTGTGTAATCTCTCAAGACAGATTCAGCTCAGCAGCAAAAAATAAATAAATAAATTCCCCCTTCTTTTGCCGAATGGGTTCCCAGATTAGGGTGTGTGGTTATCTAGAGGGGGTGGAGGAGAGGGGAGTGGTTGTAAACTAATAGCTTTAATGTGCTAAATATTACAGATAGAGAGAGAAAAGGCTTTAAGCTGCAGAGTGCAGATTCAGCTGCTGGTGTATCCACTCAGCACAGGAGGGGGGGTATTTTTCGCCCACCCTATCTTTTTAAGAGGGAGTCTTTCATTGTCAATTCTTCTTGGCCGTGAAGCATCTCAAAGTTAAGTGCTGTATAATTGGATTTTGTCATTTATACTGAAGGCTGGGACTACGATGATGTTTAGTTAGGTTTAGTTAAATTAATTATTTGGTTGTCGCGTTTCATTTTGTTGAGTGTTTTTGGTGTTATGCCCCTTTAACCCCAATACTCACTGGGGAAAGAAATGCCCTATTACCCGACAGTCTAAGAGAAACAATGACCGGTGCTATCAGATGACAATGACTATTTTACAAAGTGTACCCTCACATAAATCCTTATAATGAGGCCTTATGCATGAAACAGTGCTGGTATGCTCATGAAAGCATGAACGCTTTCATAATGCATGTTTGATGCAGTAATGACTGCAGTTTTGGGAAATTGAGTCCATTTTGAATCGCATGAGGTGTGTGAAGACAAGGGTCAATCTGGTTGTGCTGGGATGATTGTTCTCTCTTTGGTTCTCTATCTTCCGCCCAATACAACTCTCATTCTTTCTTTTGTTTTCGTTAGTTTAGTTTCATTTTCTCTCCCTCTCAGAATCTCATTCTTTCTCAGTTTTTCACTCTCTCTCTGTTTCACACTCTTCTTGTCCATCTCTGGCTCCCTATTTCTCCCCTTTCCTCTGTATGGTACTTTCTGTCATTCTCCCAATTCTCTCTGCCTCCCTCTCTCTTTCTCTTGGCTTTCATCACCTCTCAGTCCTACTCTCGCGCCCCCCCCCCCCCTCTCTCTGTGTCTCATCAGTAACCACAAGGGGGCTGGTATAACTCATCATCAATTTATAGAGCTATTACGGCTGACTACAAATGTCATTTTATACTGCATTAATATATGACCAACATAAAAGAAACCTTCACCTTTATCCGGCCGGCCCCCCCCCCCAAAACAGGCAATCCACATCTACGGTATATGTTCCTTGTCTTAAGACAACCTTTGATACCCAACACACACACAATCAAACGTCATCCTGCGGCATTAGTTATTCTATTTGAAGGTGTTTCAAAGAGAGTCTGATCGTTAGATTTATGTGTGTCTGTGCGTGCGTGCGTGCATGTTTTGCTACCATGGTAACAGGGTTGGAATCAGGGAATGCTTACTCTTGAAAAAATGATATACAGTATACAGTATTAATTCATTGACTGCCAGGATTTGGTGCGATTTTTTTTTCACGTACCTTTGAAAAATGGTAGCATTCAAAAGACGCCCACGGGTCTTGTCGAATCTGAAAATATGTGTCCGACCGCAACCGTCCATTTGAAAGATACTGGCTTCCGAGTCCAGCCCCTCTCCCCATGCACACTTATGAGGTTTTCTTAAGGCTGTTTTGACTCCAGTTACGTCATGCCAGTCATGGCGAGATTGGCGACGTACCCTGGAATCAGAAAATATTTGGTGACCCATAGGCGAACAGCGCCATGCAGTGTCCAAAAAACAAAACTCGTCAAACTCGTCACGTGGCAGCGAATGCAGAACCATCAACTACAGAATATTGTTGCTGTCGCGTAGAAACCTCTACATTATTTTAACTTTTGATACTTTTGAATTTGAATCCCAGACATATGAGATTTCCACCTGACAGACGATTCTGGCCCTGATCAGCAATGGTACATTCTTGATGTCTAAGCCATTTTCAGTGGTTATGGTGAGATACTGTATGTATTTATGATATGATTGTTACCGTCAAATATGTCAAATATGGAATCTGTAGTGGTGTGTAGGAACTCATAATGTAGTTAATGGCTGTAATAAATGCAAGATCTGACTCTGCATAAGCGATTAAAGATGGATGGATGGATGGATAACGGTGCAACTGTTCGTGTCACCCCCAGAAGCGAACATAATTTTGGAGGTGTGCTCTATAGAGGCTTCTCAACATGCAATCCCAATTTGACACTGCGTTCATGATTTGTGGTATTTCTGTAGCCAACAATGAGTATTATGTTGGGTGTTTAATTAGTATTATGGGGTGTGTCACTATTCAAGTATCTCAAAATTACTTTCCTTTTTGTTGCATTTTTATCGTCATATTTGACTAAGTTATTGCCATGTGATGAAATTATGTTAATTCAGTGGATCTGCATGTCTTTCCATCACTGCGATAACTGGGTTTGTTCAGCCACTGCTGTACCTCTGCCAAAACTGTCCAGCATTAAACTATACAACGGTGAGACGCAAACTTTTTATATTCAGGGAGGGACTGCCAGTTTGATATGCATTACTAGGCCACCATCCCCCATTCAATATATGTTTTATCTCTGGGACCCCAATCTACACTGTAAAATCATCAGGGCCCTATTTTGACAACATAAAATTCACACCAGGTGCAAGGTCTTAAAGGAGAATTACGGACTTGGTGTTTCCGGACGTTTTTTCGGCCGAATATTGGATCGAATTTGGGAGTACATAAAAGAAAAAAATCAACCTCACATTATATCAATCACGTTTGCACACTGCCACCTGTTATTTTGTGCGTATTAATTTATTTTCTTCTGACCATGGTCGATTTATTTTCCGTTTTTCGCAGCTGCCACTGGGTCCCTGTTTTCTCTCTCTCTCTCTCATAAGGGATCATTGCCTGAGATTTTTTTTTTTTTTTTTTTGATTTCAGATTTTGAAAATGCAACGAAAAAACAAAGCAGTGTGCAAGGACCTTTAATCTGATGTTATGATATCCTAGAACATTACAAAATACATTACATCAATAGAAATGTAATTAATTTTTAAAAGTGATGCATGGTAGCTCCTTATTCATTCATGGTGAGATACATATAGTGATATTACTGTATTTTTAGCAGTGTTGGTGAGTAAAAAATAGGTTATTATCAATTGCACTTGTACAATGCTGCTAATGTACTGAATAAAACCAAAATTACATTTATCTAAGTACCTCACTTCTGCCAAATGTGCAAAGGCATTTCTTGGGAGAAGCTCTGACGGGAGGGCTTATTAATAGTATACGTATTTTTCCTTTAAGAAAGTCACTGGGGTACGGAGAAAGGGGCATTCTCAAGGCTGATACTCTGTCTATGGGATCACTGAGCACCTGAGCCTCTACTAAAGAGAACTATTTGTTCAGATTATCACCAGCTGCTTTCACAGTGAGCACAGTTAGAGGCAGAATAATTAAATACTATAGGCCACTGCATGTGTGTTAATTTAACTCTGAGAGTGTACAAATACAACCAAATGGACCTGTTCTACGGTATGTACACTCTCAGAGTTTACTCTTATGTTCTTGTGTATAAGTATAAGTAACAATACAAATATTGAATCTTGAATGAGAGTTGGTAATTGCTTACAGGGTTTTCAGTAATTATACTGTATTACTAAATCGAATAAATGTAATCAGAAGAACTATAGCAGCCGATTCTATCTGCAATCAGATGACATGATGATAGTTTATGGACCATTAGTCTCTGAAGACTGCAACACTGAGACCGATACTGCAACCCCCTCCTTTCTTCAATAGTTCCTCTGATTCTCCATTTGAGAACTTGAGCCACTGGCTTTCCTATTCCATCTTTTCCCTGCACCCCCCCATATGCCTGTCACCCTACCTTTATTCTGTACTTCATCACTGTATGTCTATACCACTACACACATAACTTGTGTCGTTAGACTTTATTGTTCAGTGGGCCTAATATATCATTATTTATATATTTTCAGCTAGAAACTATATGCATTTGGGAAAAGACAGAGTTACATGCTCCTACAGAATATGTATTGTCTTTGAGACGTGCACTGGGGGTGCCATAGATGCTCACATCAAAGTCACTTTGTTGTCCTCATGTTGTCCTATTCTATCTGAAACCCCATCAAATAATCCACTGACATATAGGCCTACATACTGCCAATGCAAAAGGACAATCCATCATCTTAAATTCAGCCAGGTCCACTTTCTGCAAAGGGAAGGCAATTACTTCAGGTTGAATCGATACACACATATAGACCAATATAGTTGGACATGGGAGTTGACACCTGAGAATTGTGACTGGCTTTATAGTGTCTGTCCACACCTTTACAGTCTGTAGTCCACATATTGAATTGTGTCAGTGCTCACATGCAATATGGTATGCATTAAATGTGGTTTGACATGTTGGACAATGAGTGAGATGCCATCATCAAAATATATGCTTTACTTAGATACAAGAGTTCAGAGAGATGGGGTGCCGACGGCATAGTGGTTAAAGTGCATACCACAAATAGGCTCTAATACAGCCTTACAGCGAGTCGTAGGTTCGATTTCCAAGCCCGATGGCCTTTGCTGTGTGTCACTCCCCAATTCTCTCTCTCCCCGTTTCTTGTCCTATCTCGATAATAAAACAAAACATGTATCCCTTTGGGGACTAAGCAATAAACCCATACCATACCAATAAATCCCCAAAAATATATATTTTTTGAGCGGTGGTAAACCGCTCCTAAGAGTGGCTGTGCGTGTGTCTGTAGCCTTTTACCTCAATGTTTTGCCATAGTAAAATGTGTGTACGTAGCATCATGTTTGTCTAGTGATGTCATATGTCGTATGTCTGTAGCCTTTTTCCTCAGCGTTTTGCCATAGCAAAACGTGTGTGTGTAGCATACCCTGTACATCCTAGACTCAAATCCTAGTCTGAAGACGTTATGCAAGCACGACCACTGCTCACTTCACATTGGGTGTGATTTCTCTTTTGTAAAGAGTGCAGAGAGACATGCAAGATAAGATGACAGTTGGATTCAAACTTGGTACTCGCAACTCAAAAGGAGCATGTGGTATGTGAATTGTGAACACAACGGTTTGATTAATAGTTTTTAAGCGCAATAATATTGAGCCCATTTATAATTGTTTCTGGCAGACTAACCAATAGTTACTTTGTGCCCATTCATAATTGTTTCTGGCAGGCTAACTAACTGTTCCCATGATTTGACTGGTTTAATTTTTAATTCATGAAATGTTGCATTCATTCATTCCAGAAAAAATACAGATAGCCTAAGTCCTAAGACATACACCACCAACATGTTGTAAATCAAAGAGGTAATAATATTGTGCTGTAATGAGATTGTGTCATTTCGAATCAGTATAAACTAGGATATTAAACTATTATGCTATTTTTTTGCTTTTGGGGAGAACATAATTCTAT
The DNA here is from genome assembly GCF_963921795.1 of Nannobrachium achirus. Taxonomy (NCBI): domain Eukaryota; kingdom Metazoa; phylum Chordata; class Actinopteri; order Myctophiformes; family Myctophidae; genus Nannobrachium; species Nannobrachium achirus. Next base: position 26,656,492 of record NC_137832.1, on the reverse strand, counting down.
TTCATAGATTCTATTATAAATGTAGAATGAAAAATAGATATTTTGTACCTGTGTCTGTGTGGCTTTGGAGGACAGATTATTGATGTGTGTGTATGTGAATGCATGTGACTATGCACCTGGGTCAACACATGGTCTGGACTCTGAGAGGCAGTGGCAGTCCATCACCACAACCAAGCTCAACAGTAACACATTTGTAATGTTGATTAGTACTGGCAGGTTTTAACCCAAAAGCACGACTAGGACACAGACAAAGTTGCAAGGAGAACGCAATTTCCTGGGTCAACAGGCAAGGTCGATACCATACAGATCAGTCACTAAAGGCAAACAAAAACAACAGGGGGCAGGCAGGAAATCCAAGGTCAGGGAAACAGGACAGCAGGGTCAAAACAGGCAGGTCAGGAAGAATCAGCCAGGAGTGAGTAACACTGGTGAGCTTGGCAGTAACACAGGAGAATCTGGTGGAGAAGTCAGAACACATGCAGGGATATGGGTTGGTACTATTTATTTACCCCATGTAGGGCAATGGTTCAGGACTCAGGAGGTAGACCAGATGCTTCAGAATGTGGAGGGAAGGTTTCTGGTTCAATCCTGGCTCCTCCTGACTTTGTGTTGAAGTGTGCTTAAGCAAGATACTTAACTTGACCCTTAGCTGCTCCTGATGAGCAAGTAGGGGTCTTGCATGGTTGCCTCTGACCTCAGAATGTGACGGTGCCAATGGGATGAAGGATGGTTGGATAAAGGTGCTATATAAATGCACCATTTATGTCGGGGAGCTAATGAGGGGGAAAATAATTGCGCTCCTCTAGGAGGCATGCCCTGACTCCCTCTGTCTGTCTGGGGCATGTGATGTGCACTGTGCAGGAAAAGGACACGGGGCAATGGAGGGAAGAGATATAATAAAGGACTATCATTGCATCATTCCAGTACGACCAGAGGCAGGCTGACAAATCGTTGGAGAGTGAACAGATACAGATCTAAACATGATGTGGCATGTTGTCATCACTACGGAGCCACTAGTAGCCTACTAGGCCAATTCATGTCCAGAGACAGTGAGATAGACTGTGTCTCAATGTGTTTTTACTGGTTAAATGAAGGTTAAATAAATAAATAATTTAAATCCTTTTTAAAAATCAATTATTCCACTCCAATTGTACGCCTACTTAGGCTACTTTTCTTCTATCCAGCTCCTTCTGCACATAGCTCTCCCTCAGTGGATATATGACTGCAGCTCTCTTCTCTATCACAACAGGTGTGGTCAACAAAACCTAACTACAAAAAAACATAAAACAGATAAAACAAAATTACACATAATAGAAACTTATTCCACATAAAACATAGAGCGCCCCCAAGAGGACAAATACAGAAAAATCTAAACAATGACTATAGCATTAAACATAAATGTAGGCCTATAATATTTTAAGTAGAGATTATGAAGACTAAAATGAAGAAAAACGTCAAACTGAGAAAATAGATGAATGCAGGTTATTGGTAGACTACTAGACACTCCCTGATTTCATGCGCGGCTCTTTGAAATCCTCGTGATGCCCCGCCCCGTTCCCCCAGACCTTGAGACCTGCTGACTGTAAAGTGTAAACAGACAGATCGAAGTCTCCATTAAGCTCCGTTGTGTTTGAAGTACAGTAAAAGAGCAACGTTGTAATTAATGCAACGTTTCACCTCATGGAAGTTGAGTAGAGTTGCGTCGCCACAGACTGTAGTTATATCACTCCCTGGCAGTGACAATTAACACAATTGTGACAGACAGTTGAAAGACGTGACTGGTCGTTTTCTCTCCAAATGTATTTATTCTCCAGGTGAGTTAATTAACAGACCATTAAGGTGCATGAAGGGGTGTGTGTGTGTGTGTGTGTGTGTGTGTGTGTGTGTGTGTGTGTGTGTGTGTGTGTGTGTGTGTGTGTGTGTGTGTGTGTGTGTGTGTGTGTGTGTGTGTGTGTGTGTGTGTGTGTGTGTGTGTGTGTGTGTGTGTGTGCGCGCGCGCGCGCATGTGTGTGCATGGGTCCTATATTTCATTGCAAATAAGTACAATGTTTTGTTGGGGTACCAAATATCCTTGTATGAAAGTGATATTGGAGCAAGCACAACTGGAATAGTACATAGATTTTGATTTAATCTAAATGTATTTGAAGGCATAGTCAGAATGGTGCCATATAGGTGTAGCTCATGTTTACCGTTATATTTTTTATTTGTTTGATGAAATGAAATGAATGACTTTTCTATCCATGAATGGATGGATAATTTATGAAAGCATGAATGACTTTTCCAAGGTCTGCAAATGATGACAAAATAACTACTCTGTTTAGTTTCTGAGCTAGAAGAATTATTTTACTACTATTGTCACTTGATAATTGAAGGACAAGTCATATAAGTATGTACCTCTATCTATATATGTCTGCTGCATATAACATGTAGGCTATTAGTCTCTGATCAATCTAGGTATTATCAGGTATTATGTTATCATTAACCCTAACCCTAACCCTGTAAAGGCAGTCATTACACAATTTACAGTATTACAAATTAAATTTAAAAATACTATATTCATGTGCAATATTCAAAATATTTTACGAGACATCTGTGTGTTCACAATTCACATACAGTGTGTGTTGAGCGTCAGAACAATATTTGGTTTAGAAGCAATTGAAAATAATCATAATCATAAGTACTTTGTTGATGGCCCTGTCCAAAATAAAACTAATAATGAAAAAAACTAAACACTGTGCTCCAGCCTGGTGTAGCAGCATGCAAGTGCAGGGAGCTTGAGCAGACTGCCGACCACATAATCGCCACCTGTTCCCTGTATAGACCACCATCTTTGTGGGACCTGAGACCAGAGTGGGGCTGCACAACATTGAGCTGGACGTCTGACGATGATGATACACGAAAGAGGAAGAATGTACAGGAGCCAAGGTGATGACCCCAGACGGCAACATTGTGGATGACACCCTCATTTGAATGAAGCGCTCTGAATGGCATGACCAGTGTGTGGAAGTCCAGCCACTCTCACCATATCAAGCTCAGCTTCTTGTCAGTCCTGTAGGGGTTCCCAAACCTTTTTGTCTCAGGGCACCCCATAAATATTGTTTTAATCCGAGGCACCCCTACATTATAATTTTCACTCCCAGCACCTTATATTTATAGCATATCGTCAGCATATCGTCGTTGTCAGGTGGAAACCTTAACCGTTCGTTTTTTATTCATCATCTAAAAAATGTACTAAACTGCGAGGCGTTGTGTGCTTGTAGATCGGCTGTTTTCACTAGTTTTGTGCGACGGTCTTGTATGATGAAGCAGGTCTTTGCTTTACCAAAAGACGTACACATTTGAAACTTGGAGATACGAGGTTTCTGCCCGACAGTGATGATATTTTAGTGATTATGTTGCGAGGAAAACGTTGAGATAATAGCCATTTTGGTTAAAACTGACTGAAAATAACTTTGTACTTCAAGTTTAAAATGATACTAAATATTTTTTCAAGTGTCCAAATAAATTCCAACTATTATGAAATTATCTCGCGGCACCCCTGGACTGCCATCACGGCACCCCAGGGTGCCCCGTCACCCACTTTGAAAACCCCTGCTGTAAAGTATGTTCTCCTATACAGCTGTGAATGCTGGACCCTGGCCTGAAGCCTGCTCTACAGAAGTCCCTGGCCACTCTGCTACACCAGAACGATGTGCAGTACTAAATATCAACCAGGATGAATATGTTACCGACAACAATCTATGTGGGTGGCTACCAAGGGTGAGTGAGAAGATGGCATCTGGGAGAATAGGGCTGGTCTGTAACCGCGATTGACACCGGGAGCTCCCAGCAGGGGAGGAAAGTACTGGCGAGCTAGACAGATGTATGAAAGATCTGCGTGACTGGAGGCGCAGCTGGAGGGCCCATCTGGCGATGAACCAGAGAGAGGTCAGCTCAATCTAGCCAATAGCCATGGGTTACAAAGTTTGACCCTGGCCATCACAACAGAAGAAGTCAAGTAGAAGACGGCTCAAGGTAGGAACCTTTTTTCTTTTTTTTCCTTCAGCATGCTGCTTGTGCTGTGTCACTGGGTACATTCATGTAATTCAAGCTGTTGTACTATTGCTGTCATTTTGGGACATGTTCAGTGACTGTTTCTGGCTGTGGAATTGAATGCTGATGTGAATCTACACTTTATGTTTTGTTGTGCGGGTAGTGAGTTGTAACAGTATATGACTAAGAGCCAAGTGGCTCTTGGTCACTTCAATTATCCTATGTGTGATTGCCATTTCCTTTTAAGTTCAAGCTAGAGGTTTTGAGCTTTGACATAACAGCCATCAATTCCAAATGTTCATTTCTAATAGAAGACTGATGTGGATCTATTACATCTGCTGTGTTGTGGGGGGTTTCAGGGGTTGAAGGACGTGATCTGTGACAGGGTGGCTGATATTGGTTTATGACTGATTTTGTGGCAACATCTCTGTTTATGTTGGCCTATTCCTCGTTGCCATTAGGGTTAGGGTCTTTCTTTTGTTCTGAGGACAATCTCATAGCTTTTGTTGCTATATGTCTATAAAAGCACAGAGATAACCTATATAATTGTCTATACTTTATACATACCAGTACCAGGGGTCCAAAAAGGACACTATCCAATGATCATCAATAAATACAAATATGGAAAGCTACATAAACATAATCCTTTTTTCCAAAAGAACTGGCACTTCATATACAATTCAAATAAAAATAATTTGGTATTGATAAGCAAACATGTACTGTAAATCATATAATTGAGTTTATCACTTATGCAATTTTTTGAATATTGCACATGAATTAGTATTTTTACATGTTATGTTTTTATTACTGTAAATTGTGTAATAATGACTGCCTTTACAGCAGAACTGCACTAAACAAAAGAAAATGAAAATACCTAGATTGAGCAGAGACTAGTAGCCTACATGTTCTATGCAGCAGACATATGTAGATAGAGATACATACTTATATGACTTATCCTTCAATTATCAAGTGACATGAGTAGTAAAATCATGCTTCTTCTAGCTCAAAACTAAGCAGGTAAGCTGGAAGGTAACATGTCATTAGCTCGACGTCATTCATGCTTTCATAAATAATCCATCCATTCATGGATAGAAAAGTCATTCATGCTTTCATTTCATCAAACAAATAAATAATATAACAGTAAACATGAGCTACACCTACAGTATGGCACCATTCTGATGACATGTACTGCTGTCAAACAAGTCGATGAAAATCTGCATACAGTACAATATGTGGTGGGGGGTCCCTGCTTTATCTCCCTCTCAGCTAAGGGGTCCTTTGCCTGAAAATGTTGAAGACCCCTGCTGTAGTGTGAAGATTTTTAACTTGAATGGAAGGCTGAACCGGACTGCCCTGGTGAGGGAGCGTCATGCCCAGAGGCAAGTGTCAGTGGTGTGGTGTGACTGGCACTGCTGTGTCTCCTCACATGCTGCTGTGACAGAGAGAGACTGGAGAAGGGAGGGGATGTACCGTAATTCTGTCAGAAAGCAGCCAGGATGGACAGGTCCCTGCTTATGCAGATTTGCTCTTGGCTGTAGTGTCCATATTTGACTCATCATGGCACCATGTACGAAAACCTTAACTTGCCATCTCCCACAGTAAGATGACAGCAGCACTGGTTGCTGCTGTCAAATGTATTCATTTTAATTGTCCACAATATATCGAACAGTATGTGGACCCTTTCACCTCTAATCATCAACTGAGACATTGTGCACAGATTTATTTAAGTTCCAACAAATATCCAACTCAGTTGGCAAAAAATCCTTTAGGTTAAAACTCCTTACGACTGGAACAATCTACCTGCTCATATTATTCGGTCAATAACATCTTTTCAACTGTTCAAAACTGTGCTGTCCTCTCACCTTGAGATTATTTGTTCATGCTTTGAATAATTAACAGTATAATAGATATTTGTGGCAATCTTTGTTCACAATGTTCTTTGTCAAAGTCAAATAAAAGAAAAAGAAAAAAAAGGTGCCATTGTGATGAAATTGTAGCACTGCATCTTTGAGTTAGTAAATGATGGGAAAAGTTCAAGCTGAGCAGAAATTTGAATATTGTAATTATTCTTTCTTATTCATTAGTTTAATTATAGCAATGGCTTTGACAATGAATCATCATAGTGATTAATTGACAATGTATCATCAAGTTCCACAGCAGTACGTTTTTCCATCAAATATAAAAAGTGTCATTGTTAAACAATGTAACTTGCACAGTGAGTTCTTACATAATACTTTTTTCTGTTTTCAGTTTTTCCCCCTCCAATTTCTTTGCATCTTGCAATTAAAGTATAATATTGTTGCTGTCAGGCAGAAACCTCATATCTCCATATGTTTTCATAAATTAATCTACTTTAAAAGAAGAGTGTCACTGAAAAGTAGTGAAAATAGCAGTTCTACAAGCTCACAACTTGCCGGTACGATGTTTAAAACAGAACAGTTTTGGACATACAAGGTTTCTGCCCGACAGCGACAATATATTGCATTCTTTATGTTATAGTATTATAACATATAATTAAACATTATATATCATGCTAGCCTATATCAACTGTTCAGAAAATTCATTATACTGTTGTGCTTTGCTGCTACAGAATGAAATACAGTTAGCCTTTGCCTGCAACAATGTTGCTCCTCGTAACAGCAACTGATGTAATCATGTAATCAAGCTATGACCTTTACACACTTGCCTGCTTAGCCAAGAAAAACACTGATTTAGTGCCCCATTAAAACCCCTGCTCCAGCCATAGCTGTCATGGGGTATGAAGAGTTTGTCCTGCATCTGTTTCCAATACAGAATTCTCCTCAATGATTTTTTTGTTTTCATTCCCACCACACACACACACACACACACACACACACACACACACACACACACACACACACACACACACACACGCCTGGAACTGCAATAAATTGTATATTTACATGCCATGTATTCACAGTTTCGCACATTGCATATCATTACATTTTAGCCAATCACTTGGAGTCCTACAGGTTATTTTGGCTTATTTTCATGTTTTTATTAATTTCAGCAATCCAGGTATAAATTATATTTTTGAATAGAGAAGAACATGTTTTAAGCGGAGCAGTGTATATTGCTAAGTTGGTGGTATATATTCATTCTCAATAGCAGCTGTAGCCAGCCTAAGCCAGGAGAAATGTTTTCAGCAAACATTGCTCCTAATAGTTAGGATCAGTAAGTGCAGAGCGCAAATTCTATAACTGCAAATATAGAGTACTGTTTGAAATACACAGACAACAACTAAAGGCAAGAATTTTGATTAAAGTATACTCCACACACAGCCACTTGCTTCGCCTGACTGCATGTAAATAGCCTATACCCACATCATCGAGCCCACAGGTAGAATGGGACACATTTGGCCCATGTTGAAGTTTCACATGAGTGAAGCTACAACATAGTAGGTGGTGTATTCAGTGTCATCTTTGCTGATATATCATCTGTGCACTGCAAGATGAGCCTCGGTCACACCACGCAGCAGCCTGTAGCCGGAAAGCTCAGGTCAGTCCATTGAGGCAGACATCAGTCCAGTGAGGCGTCATTCTGGAATCATCCAACCAACCAATGTGGTGTTTGTTGAAATAAAAGCAAACTACGACAGTGCTATTGATCAAGAGAAATCCACAGACGGGTTAGCAAAGATTTGATTAAGGTCTGCCAAAGAGCATGCACTGACAGTGGTCAATAGTATTGTCAATGCTCGCAAACTGCCTGGTACACTTAAATCAAATGTACCAAGTGTTAAATTGTTAGATTAAATTAGCTGCAGCTGTGTTTACCCTGTTATGACATGCCTGTGAAAAAGGTCCATTGTCCAGTATGCAGCTTGCTACCTTTGTGGTGTGCAGTATCACACAATGCAATGCAATCATTCAAAAACAATGGACCCTGTGCACACATGTTGTGGGCAGGGTAAAGACATAATATACATAATGCATAACATATTTAAAAAATAATGTCTCTGTTTGTGTTGTGCCAAAGGGAGGCATGGGTAGTAGATAGATAAAAGTATTGTCACTGCTTGCCAACACCAAATCAAATGTACCCACAGTTACTTTTATTGTATTAGCTGCAGGTGCATTGCATTCACCCTGCTATGGCAATGTAAGTAAGACCACAGCACAACCTTTCTTTGATGCCTCTCTGCCTCATCCTGGCAAAGGTTTCCTGAGGTAAATGTTCCCACAAGTGTAGTGAATGGCCTGGTTGCACAGGGGCACTTAACAGCCTGGTGGCGGTCATGTGAGCGTGTAGAGTGTACAACACTACATGGTAATTGTTGTGTAATGGATATGATTATGTTTATTACTACAAGGAGTAGCATGTGGTATGGGGTCCCCAACCCTTTTTGCACCAAGGACCACTTTCATGTAGCCAATCTTGTCATGGAGCACTGGGTGGGAGGGTGGGGACATTTTCCGATTGAAATAACCTGTATTAATTATTGCCCCACAATTGTATTCTTGAATACTTGCATAATACGTTTTATATTGTTGTCCTGTCATCTCACCTTTTCCAATTTTCTATTTCTGTGACTGTATTTTGTTGTAGCTTTTACAGAAAAGTGAGAAGTAGCCTAATGCTCAAACACCATTGACAGCGAAGCTATGTTTTTCACATACCAGGTGGGAGAAATTCATACTCCCAAAATCCCTGTTAATTTTTGGAACATGTCAAATACGCCCCTGGCCTGCCCTGCACACACCATCCCCACAGTGTTAGTTTGGGGTTGAATGTAACCACTTTCTCCGTCAACTTCAATTCTGTTGCCATTGAAGTGACAGAGTTCATTGAGCAGGTTTAGTTTTGCGACCCATTCCTCATCATCGTCAATGAAATGTGATGCCAGCGGAGAATCTCTGCAGCGGTTCATGTAACTCAAACACGTAACTCAAAGGACTAGACAGCGATCTCCCTCTGGATAGCCGCCTGATGTTGTTTGTAAGAGAAGGCCTTTTCTTGTATCCTCCGTCCAATTCCTCATGAACAGAAATTGTGGATCTACAAGCTCACAACGTATCGGTATCGCAACGCATTGTGAGCTTGTCGATCAACGGTGTTTGGCAAAGATATTGCGCGTGGAGTGAAACCACGTATGGAGCCCTTGGGAATCTGATCGACGAAAGTGTAGGAAGTGTTTTTAATACATCAAATATTGTAATATTTTTTAGAGGTCTAGAGTAAATAAAACGAATACTCTTCCATCCGAGATTACTCACTTTTGAATTGTCCTTGGGCAAGACACTTAATTCCCAACTGCTCCAGTGGAGCTGCTCTGTGGCCAATAGTAAAAGACTATGGTTGTACTGGGCGGCTCCCAGGTGTGTAGACATGTAGAACTCTATGGTCTGTGAAACCAGGCGTCGCAGTAAAAGAGCATCCAAGCTCAGTCAACTTTCCCAGGATAAATAAAGGCACAGGGGCCCTTGTGTACAGCAGTTTTTCCCCTCCAGCAATGAACTTTGCATTTCGCAGCTCCCCTTGGAAGGTCGCGAAAAGGCCTCAAATGTGGATCAGGAGTTTTTAAATAGCATCCCAGTCTTGTTTTGTTTTGTGTGTCTCTCAGCAGAGGTCTTTAATTTGCCCCGGTAGCAGCAGGGAGCAGGAAGTAAGTAGGTTGGGTCACCTGGGAGTTGTAGGGGGAGGTTGGCGTTAGCCCCACCAGGCCCCACCGTGCTCAGAAGGAAGAACCGTCGTCACATGGAGGCCTTAACTGGAAAGAAAAACATGTTTTTCTTTAAAGGAAAGAATAAAAGAAAAGGTTATTAAATCAAACAACAGGGTTTTGACACTTATTACGCCCCTTAGGGCTGAAACTCATTAAGCCATATAAATTACCGTGTCAAACTTTCGAGTCAAGACAGAAAAGGGAAAAAAAGAATGAGAAGAAAAAGCACCCTGAATGTCATGTTACATGGTTTTTCCCCTTGAGCCAGCAGCAGCGGCGATAAGCCATTTGTGGTTTGTCCTCTGTCAGCCCACCAGCATCCATCTCCCTGACTCTTCGTCCCTTTCGCTCTAATAAAGCCCCTGTCATGGGAAGGGCAGCCCAGGAGCCAGCCACACTGCTGAATCAACCTCCACTTATTGATGTGGTGGGGAAATCCTGTTTTCTCTGGTCCATTTGGGAGTTGGGTGTACGTGTGTGTGTGTGTGTGGGGTGTGGGTGTGGGGGGGGGGGCAAGGCTACCACATCAGAAGTGGTGGAGGGGGGTTTAGGTTACATGAGTGATATGAGAAATGAAATTGTATTTCTATGCGCCATTGGGGGCTGACACTGACATCCCTCACACAGAAGGAAAATACCTGTCCATCCTCTGCTGTTGAACCTACGTACAGTCAGTGGTGGAAAAAGTAAGTAAAATTATCAATACTGCAATATAGAAATACTATTGTTGTTACAAGTAAATGTCCGGAATTCAAAATGTTCTTGAGTAAATGTATGAAAGTGTTGGCATCAAAATGTACTTAAAGGAGTAGTTCACCCCCAAAATGACTTTTTTTTCTATTGATTAGTCACGCCTTGGAGACTAGAGTTCAATAATATTTTTAGTTTTTTGTCGCATTCCTAAGACAAAAATTTGATAACAATAAATTTACCCCCATTCTTTCCGGATGGGGACCCGTTTCGAAACGGGTCCCTATCCGGAATCAATGGGGGTGAATTTACTCGAATCAATTTTTCGTCTTAGGAATGTGACAAAAACTAAAAGTATTATTGAACTCAAGTCTCCATGGCATCCGTAATCAACAGAAAAAAAGTCATTTTGGGGGTGAACTACTGCTTTAAAGTACCAAAAGTAAAAGTACAAAATGTTTGAAAATAGCCGATCTACAAGCTCACTTGACGCATTGTGACGCGTTGTGAGCTTGTAGATCGGCTATTTTCAAATAGCATATAGATATAAAATAGGGCTAAAAGGGTTTTATAATATTATAATTTATATCTTCAAAGTAACTACCGTAGTAACTAAAGTTTTCAAATAAATGTAGTGGAGTAAAAAGTCCAATATTAAAAAAGTAAAAGTATTGAACATTGGAAATACTCAAGTAAAGTACAAATGCCTCAACTGTACTTAAGTACAGTACTTAAATAAGTAAATCTACTTAGTTACTTAACACCACTGCGTACAGTACTATAATCCAAGAACAACTTTTTCCCCTCAAGATGCTCGCTGTGTTTGATTGTCGAATGGAGAGACAAAATAGTATTTGGTGGGAGAGGCAGTGACATGGCTGCAACAGAGGTTATTATTACACAGAATCCACAAGGTGTGATTGAGTCTTTACACCAATAGGATTTTTTATCACTGTCTCTGTCTTCCATTTGTGCCTACTACTGTAAGCTGAACAAATGAGAGAAAAGGACTGCTCACATTTGAAAGGGTTGCTCACCTGGTAAGAGTGCATACCATGTAAATAAGGCTATATTGACCTTCCCGCAACCAAATCCGGGTTTGAAATCTGACCAGTGTCTCTTACTGAATGTCATCCTGTTCTCTCTCTCCCATTTTTTTGTCTCTCTCTCACTATACGACTATTAGAATACAAATAAATAAAAATAAAATAATAAAAATGTGAAAGTGTCGGCAGGCTCCCTTGACAGCCATTTAAGAAACAAAAAATTCTCTGTTTGAAGAGAAGGAACAAAGACTGAGTTCCTCTTCCTTCAACTTTCCACATTTTTGTGTTGCAGAATAGAAAATCGAACCTCTGTTCGAAGTGGAGCTGTGTGTGTGTGTGTGTGTGTGTGTGTGTGTGTGTGTGTGTGTGTGTGTGTGTGTGTGTGTGTGTGTGTGTGTGTGTGTGTGTGTGTGTGTGTGTGTGTGTGTGTGTGTGTGTGTGTGTATTGCAGTTGATGCTCAGGGCAGGCTAGACTCAACAGCACCTCTCTGGTCACCCAGGATCATGTGTACCGATTTTTGTGACATTTGAAGAAAATATGTAGGAAAAGGAGCAAAAAGTGTGTTTTGGAGAAAATTCAAGATGGCGGAAAATCTATCCTGGCGCAAATGGGCGTGGCACGGGGTTACGGAGTTACGGGGCAAAACGTAAAGTGGGCCGTTATAGCGCCACCATGAGGCCGAGTGATGTAATTATTTTTCGATTCATTCTTAAAATCATTATGAATCTCCTCTCCGAGGTTTGAAACTGTAGCTCCTATGGTTTACGAGAGAAAAATACTTGAAAGTGATTTCTTGCATTGTCCCATTATAGGTCAATGGGGACAATTAAGCGTCGTTTTTTGCCGATTACGTCGGCATGGTAAGGCGAATCGGAACGAAAGGTAATAGAACACCATTCCCGGCCGAGCCGCACATTTTGATGTATATATTGCGCGAGTGGCGTAAATGGTGCGGCACTAGTTACGCGCCGAAGTTTAGGCTACATACACAGACGGAGACAGACAGACAGACAGACAGACAGACAGACAGACAGACCCACACACACGGCCACGTATAGGGAGCTTGTGTTCCACACAGCTCCAAAAACAATAGCTTGAGACGTTGTCCTCACATATTCTGCCTGCCAGTGGCATAATGGCATGTTCAAGAGCTACAGGCTGAGAGGGGTTAAGAAATCAATTTGTGTGAGGGTTAAGGAGCTATTTGATTTGGAATCTCAAGGGCACACAGCTAAGGCTTGTTCCATCTCTTCTGCCCATTACCCAGAGTGCATCAGCGTGTCATTTTGCCTCCTTGGGATATAGGTACAAAGGAGGGAGGGAGACACACACAGAGAGAGAGAGAGAGAGAGAGAGAGACATAGATTGAAATGCAGAGAGTAAGGAAGAGAGTTGTTGGAAAAGAGACTGACAAAGATAGAAAAGAGGGAGAAGATGAAAGAAACAGAGGGACAAAGGCTGACAGAGTGAGTAGGGGGGGGGGCACAGAGGAGGGTGTGTGGTTCTAAGATAGAGCTCTGTGCTGGTGCTGGGCTTGCGACTGTAAATCCTCCCTCGTCGGGAATTCAATCACAGCAAAGCTGCAAGCCAGCAGGAAGGGGCGGAGGGGCTGGGACTGGGAGGAGAAAAAAAAGAGAGAGAGAGAGAGAGAGAGGGAGGGGAAGGCGGTAGTCATCTTCAACTTCCATCTTACTATCAGCAGACCATTAAAATCACCACGGCTATGCGTGAACTGTGTGTGTGTGTGTGTGTTTTTTTTCTTCTCTCCGCCGCTTGGACGTGAGGGGTGATGGAGGGTACAGTAACGGAGAGAACGCTGTGCTGGTGGTGATTAGGGGGCAAAGGTGAGATGGGTGGAAGGGGTGGAGAGATGGAACGTTTGGTGGGTTTGCTGAGTTGAGAGAACTCTTGTTCTGCCTCGCTGCCCTCCTCCTGTCCCCAAACCACCAGTCTCTCTCTCTCTCTCACACACACATTTTCCTGTGTCCTTCAAGGCCTCACGCATGGGTGAGCAGTGCACCATGGGAAGCTGGTGTGAGATGGCAGGCAGAGTTTTCAGATGCTGCTTTTCAAGGTCAGGTGTCCCCACCGAGGTCCTCATGTGTCAGAGCAGAGCTGGCAGGCTGACACGGACAGATAGAAACAAACTCTTCTGTATACAACAGGGGTCAGCAACCTTTTTGAAATGAAGTGCCATGTTTTTATTTTCTAATCTAGAGTGTCAGTGTGCCATGTCAACACACATTTTAATGACAAATATACATATTTTGATTGGCAGGACATTGTTATAAGGATCATTAGACCCCGAGCAATAAACCACCTATCTCCCCGACTCCCTCCCCAGTCAGAGTTCAGAATTTTAATGAATGTAGAATTTTGTGCAAGATGTATTTTGCTAATTAGCTAACTTCATTCAATTGACCACATTTAAAAAAAATGTTTTTAAAATAACAATCCTCTGTCACACTTCTGCCAGTGTGCCAGTGATCACCCTCCCCTGTGCACCTGGCACCGGTGCCTAAGGTTGCCTACCCCTGCTATACAATATACCACAGAGAGACACACGTCTATACACAGTGTCTGTAGTTTGGTGCAAAATATACTCACAAACACAGGACAAAAACACGATAACAATAGGCAGCACACACACGTGAAGAAGCACATTCATACATAACACATGGGCAGAAAGTATACACAAACATACACTGATATAATATACTAATATGATATAATATTAGTATATTATTATTAATTTAGGCTAAGGTCAAAGTTCCTGCCATCGCTAATCCAGACACTTCCCCGGACTCTTCATCAACTACAACATCTGGTGTATTAGCTGTCAAAGACGTAAATATGTCTGTGTTATGTCTGTGTTATCACAGAGATTGAACATGGATGAAATGACACAGGACAGGAATGTGTGTACGTTCTCACTGTAGATGTATGATATTTTGATGTCCTTTGCTGAGTTCCACCATTCTTTTGTGACGCCCCTTTGTGTGCATAGCAGCCTTTAAAGATGTGCAACAGTGTCTCAGTGATCTGTTCTGTGGTGTGGTGCAAGCAATGAGGAAGGAGTGCTGGGGAATCAGATGGAAAGATTGAGTCTGGTGGGAAGGCTTTAACTGGCTTTAACTGTGAATGTGATGATGTCCTTGTTGAACACGGTTTTCTTTAAGGAATGAGTGTGAGACAGAGTGATCAGCATAGGGAAGACATTCGTTTTAGTCCAGTCCAGTGTTGTTGTTGTTGTTGATGTTTGTGTGTAGATTCATGAGGACTCGTCTGGCACCTGTAGCTGTTAGCAGGTGACTGTGACTGTTGCCTTGACCTGGATGAGGGGGTCAGACCGCAACCTCCAAGGAAGAGAAGGGAGGATCGAGCCAGCTCCCTAATGTCAACGTCGTGAGCATTTTCAGGGAAATCCTCATGCTGTTGTATATCCTCTCCCACAGCTTTCCCTCCCACTGTGGATGATGATCACAGGTGCTGTATGAGTTGAGTCAAAACCATTTTTGCACTAGGCTCTCTGTTCCTGTTGTTCATTTCACGAAGTGCTTTCTGTTGGATGTCGACATTAGAGAACAGGTGTTGAACTTTAGAGAGCGCCACCTGCAAAGACGCACGCACGCACGCACGCACGCACGCACGCACGCACGCGGGGATTCTTAAACTCATGGGATGCCCACGAGGTGTCTACACGCCAATCTCTTTGATGTCTCTGGAGGCCCACGACGCGTTGACGTGTTTACTGTATTTACAGTATTAACTTTAAATCTCACCGTTAGGTTGGGGCTGCGCCTGGATGTAGCCCATTAGCCGCTAGTCGCTTCGAGTCGACGCTGAGAGCATCGCGCGGCCGCTTTTCTCCGTATACTCCAATGCATTTCCCCATCTTTAACGCCCTTTATCTCTGATGTTTGTTTTATGGCTAAAACTGTGGCGGGGTGCGGCAAAATGTCCAAATTTTGATCAGCAATGAACAGTTATGATCAACACTGGTCTATACAAAAAGTTACACAATAACATCCTGTCTGCGCTCATGTGACCAAGTGACGTCATGACGCACGCACTGACGCAGCAGGGCCGGATTCAATACAATGGTGGTGGGCCTGGCCGGGCAGCGAGAGGGGATAAATGGGGCAATCCAGGGGCACCCGATGTGTTAAGTGGAACATCTAATGGAGAACAACTCCCAGACTGGCAACTGCAGGGAAAAGACTGAACAGCAGGGCAAAGACTGAACTTTGCTGATCAAGTTAAAGACAAGAGAAAAAAGAAAAAACATATTTTCAGATAGTTTTTTCATCACACTCTTGACACACAGACGGACGGACGGACGGACGGACGGACGGACGGACGGACGGACGGACGGACGGACGGACGGACGGACAGACAGGGTGCAAAACATAGTCTCGGCCATGCCTTTTGGCCTGGTGGTGGAGACAGCAAAGAGAGGAAAACGGAAACAACAAAGAATGAGGCAGTTAAAATAGCAGCAGTCTCTTGTGCGTGGTTAGAATAGCAATAAAATGAGGCAGAAATGCTGTTAGTGCAAGTGGAGAAACATTGCAGCAGATATACTGTAGCAGCAGAATAGAATCCTAGTCTCTTGTGTAGGTGAGACATCTTTGACCTTTCTTCACTGCAATGTTGTTGATGTAGATAGGGCTGGAGGTGTGCTCTCTCCTTGGCCTCCTGTAGCCCATAATCAGCTCCGTTGAGAGCAAGGTTGTTCTCCTGAAGCTATTGTATCACTGACATGGTCCCCTGGCTGTAGGAAGACCAGTCATCATCGACAATCCGGCCCTTCACTCTTGCGTAGTCAGCATACTTGATGATGTTGGAGCTGTGTGGGCCGTACAGTTGTGTGTGGACACTGTACAGGGAGAAGAGGACAGGGCTCATCCATTCTCACAACTTGGTGGTGGCGGTTCATCAGGAGGTCCTGTACCCAGTATAGGGGACGATAATTGTCATTATCGTTTATTAAAAAAACACTCACAATAATCGTATTGTGGAGATTTAAATGTATCGAGAAATAATCATCCATCATGCACTGGATCAATTCGTGTTTTAGTGGCTGGGCTGCATATCTGGTACCACTTAAACCCTCTATAATTGGTAAAAGGGACCTGGAAATAACGTACTTGATACAGTCTTTTTATTTTTCACTCTACAAAATCTCTTTGCCAAAAAATAGCGACACGTTGTGAGCTTGTAGATCTGCAATTTTTGGGCAAATGTTCCGCCCCAGGATAATGGATGTTGGGGATACTTTGATTATCACGATGACATTGTAAATCGCAATTTCTTTGGTCACAATAATCGTGACATGAAATGTTCATATCGTCCCATCCAGGCCTGGAATTTTGTCATTTTAGGGGCAAGGCCACTTGGTGGCACAACGGCCAAATACCAGGGCAGGAAGGCCATCAAATATAACACGACTTTAGTCCATTGAAAGAATTTGTTGAATTTAAGGCTCAAGGATGATAACCTAATCTGCAGTGAAATACATAAATGATGGTATTTAAATCTGATCCATGCTCAGCCCTGCACCAATTAAAGTCACTGGATTGGTTTAAAGATGGGGACTCGGGGGAGTTAAGAATCTCAACAAAAGACACTGGTGTCTACATGACAAGAAAGAGACACATGGTCCCATCCCTAGTATCAGCTGCATATGGGCAGGTGCAGGCCAGACCTGTCTCTGAGCTGTGTGTTGAGTTTGGAGGGAACTACTGTGTTAAATGTTGAGCTGTGGTCAGCTCCTCGGGGAGGGAGGCAGAGGGGTTTGTTCTTCGGTGCATCTGGTTCTGGTAGCTCTGATGTCTGTTATTGACTGTAGTCCTCACCACATGCCACACTTTCCCAATATCGCAGTACATTCCAACCACGTAGAAGCATAAATGCATACATACATACCTATTCATATTTCACACTACACAGCAACACATACTGTAACAAACAACACATTGTCATACAACTACTGTAATAGTTTTTTTGTTATCAATTATTTTTATTTTTCATAACATGAAATTAGAGACATACATATGAATAGAACAAGAAAAAGTAAAACATTAATCAAAAGAAAAATGCAATTAACAGACAAACACAAACAATAGCAAAACAAGAAAAGGAAAAGAAAACCCACCCACCCCCTTTCCCCGGACCAACACGGAATGTACAATAGTGCATGCCTGTGCTAGGCTGTTACCACTATATAGTGATTTCTTGAATCATAGCCTTAAGCTTATCTGCAATGTCCGACCACATATTAATGTTTTCTTCTTTTGCTCCGTGTAACCTTGCTATCGACTGCTCTAAATATACTATATCTAGAAAGGTTAAGGCCCACTGGCGAAACGTTAACGTATGAGGAGGTTTCCACCGCGTAGCTACCATCTTCTTCGCCGCCGTTAATCCAGCAAAGAAGATGCGCTTGCGTATATTGTTTAGTTGCAACTGTGAGACGTCATTTAATAAAAATAAAGAAGGAGAAGATATGATATTAATACTAAAAATAGTTGAAAGTTTTGAGGCAACCATATTCCAGAATGACGACACATTTGGGCATTCCCAAACCATGTGAAGGAAGGTACCAATACTATTTGAGGCGCAGAGAGTGCAGTTGGGATTATTCAAAATCCTCATAGCACATAGTCTGCGGGGAGTTAAATAAGTCCGATGAACAAAATTTAAATGAATTTGTTGATGGTCTGGATTTCTAGAAGATAGCCTAATGTTAGACCACACTGTGTCCCAACAAAAGTCAGGGTCCAAATTTGGTACATCATTCCTCCAAACAGTATCAACAGATAGGGGCCCATAACTACAGTCTAATAAAAAACCATAGAGGGTGGAAACCAAACCTCTTGTTCTGTTACCATCACAGATAAACTCATGGAAGGGGTGCAATCTAAGGGGAGCTTGCCATGGGACCCCATAGGTCCTCATGGACGTTCTCAGTTGGAAGTAGAAAAAAAGGGTATTTCCAGGCAGATTGAAGATGTCACACAAATCTCGAAAAGGTCGTAAACCATTTCTATCAAATAAGTCCCCTAATGTACGAATCCCCTTAGCCCTCCACCTTGGAAAGCGAATGGGGCGATCCTCGATTAAAAGTCTTTGATTATTGAACACTGGGGAAAATAAGTTCCATTTACAATCAATCTTACACAACTTTTCAGCTGCTCTCCATACTGCCACTAAATGAGAAATGATAGGTCCAAAGCGAACTTTGCATTGATGTGTAGTTATGTTTGAATAGATAAGATCTCTCAATTCAACAGGCTGCACTAAACTCTCCTCAAGCTCTCTCCAAGAAACCTTATTTGCTGGGTTAAACCAATTTAAAAGGGGGCGGAGCGTGAAGGCCCAATAATAAAATTTAAAGTTGGGCAATGAAAGGCCGCCATCATCTCTAGCACGTTGTAATAGAGAAAGTTTAAGACGAGGGCGTTTCCCTTTCCACACAAACTTAGATATCGAAGAGTGAAGCTTATTCCAGTATTGCGGCGGTGGTGGCAAAGGGAGCATAGAGCTTACAAAGTTAACCCTAGGAAGAACATTCATCTTTATGATTGAAACTCGAGCTTGGAGAGAGTTGGGCAAAGATGACCATCTATCTAAATCAAGACAAATCTTATTTAGAGTGTCACCATAGTTGTTCTTAACAATAGCCTGAAGAGAGGGGAAAATATCTATGCCAAGATATTTGAATTGGCTTACTACTGGGATTATGGGCGGCAGGATAGCAGATCTCATCTGATCATTTAGAGGTAGAAGGGCTGACTTCGTCCAATTAATTTTGTAGCCGGAAATGGAACTGAACTGATCAAAGATTTGAAGGACGTGAGTAATTGACTGTGGTGCATTCTCAATGAACAGTAGAATATCGTCAGCATATAGGGAAATGCGATGCTGTGTGTTGTTAATCGAAACAGGAGTAATATCTGCAGACTGACGTACTGTCTGAGCCAAGGGTTCGAGTGAAAGTGCGAAAAGGAGAGGACTAAGGGGACAACCCTGCCTCGAAGATCTGCCAATCGTGAATAGCGGCGAACAGATCTTACCGGTTAGGACCATCGCTGACGGATTAGAATAAAGTACTTTAACAAAATGTATGAATGAAGCACCAAATCCCATTTTATCTAGTACAGCCCACAGGTAAGACCATTCCAGACGATCAAATGCCTTCAACGCATCGAGCGACAACACTGCGGCGGGGGTCCTCAGCTCCTTAGCCCTATCGATGATATGCAATAGTCGTCTAGCATTATCAGAGGCTAGTCTAGTTCCTATGAAACCTGTCTGATCACAGTGTACTAAGGTGGTCATAAAACCCTGCAAGCGACGCGCAAGCACCTTAGCAAAAACTTTTAGATCAGAATTCAAAAGTGAAAGCGGTCTATAGCTTGCGCAATCTGTGGGATCCTTGTTCTTCTTCAACAATAATGATATAATAGCTACATTCACATCCCTGGAGAAAGAGCCACTTTCAATTGCATATCGAAACATGTCTAGCATCAGCTGACCTAGATCTTCCCAAAAGATGGCATAAAGTTCAGGGGGTATCCCATCCAAACCAGGCGACTTGCCCCTACGCATTGCGAGCACAGCTTCCTGTAATTCCGCCAGATGGAGCGGTCTATCTAAGGCTTCCGCATCCGCCTCGCTAAGGGTTGGTAACTGTATGTTGGATAAAAAATTATTGCATACTGCATCATCGTGAATGACCTCGGAGGTGTAGAGCTCATCATAAAAAGCACGAAACGTGGCATTGACCTCTTTGGGTTCTGTAACCATGGCTCCCGTTGTTGATTTGACACTAACAATATCAGCAAAATGCTCATTGGATCTAAGACGTAAAGCCAGTAAGTGACTGGGTCTTGCACTATTAAAATAGTAGTTTTGCCTTGTGCGTTTCATTTGAAATTCTGAGCGGCGCTTGAGAATGGAGTTAATTTCTTTCTTAACTAGCTCCCTCTGAGTTGCTGTACTAACATCAAAGTTATTTTGGAGAGAATTATCCAAAGTAGAAAACCGAGATTCCAATTCCACCAGTTTGGCTGACCTTAATTTTCTCTGAGTGGACGCATAGAGGGTTGTATTACTCCTGATAAAGCCTTTAATTGCATCCCAAAGAATTCTGGGATCCTCAACTGAGCCTGTATTGATATTTATAAATTCACGCAAACCAGTTTGAAACTGAGCTACAAATGCCGCATCGCGCAGCAGTGTGGTGTTAAACCGCCATCTAGGAGCTCTATCTATAACCTGTTTCAGTGAAGCAACACACAGCACCGCCTTGTGATCCGAGAGTGACATTGGGAGCAACTCTACCTTGGCAATTTTATGAAACAAGCTAACAGGGGCAAAAACGTAATCGATCCTAGAGAATGAAGCATGCCTACCCGACAGAAAAGAAAAATCTCTAACCGTTGGGTTCATTAAACGCCAGATGTCGAGTAAGCCAGTTGAGTTTGCCCAAGCACGTAGTTCTGCAGACGCTAGTGCTTGTTCTCTGCTTTCTACCCCAGTGGATCTATCTAGGTTATGTTGCCATGTTGCATTGAAGTCAGCACCAACAATGATTTTGAAATCCGTCAGTTCCAATAAGGTTTTAGTTAGTAATTTGTAAAACTCTTTGTCTAAAACATTTGGAGCATACACAGAGACTAGTGCTAGCATTTTACCCTCCAAGCGGATTTTAGCAACAGCTATCCTCCCGTCACTGTCAGACCAATCACCCAAAAAATCCAACCTAAGGTTACGTCTAGCCAATATGGCTACTCCCTTGGTTTTGGAAGAAGCAGCTGAAAAGGCTAAAACACGATAATGTTTATTAGCCAATCGGTTGGAATGCTCTTTTAAAAGATGAGACTCCTGTATAAATGCAAAGTCAATTGATTTAGATCGCAAAACCCCCAAAATGCTGGTTCGCTTATGCGGTATATTCGCTCCCCTTACATTGAAACTTAGAAATTTATATTCTGTCATAATTGTGGTTCAAACCATACGCACAGCAAGCACAGTAGAACATTTTAGAATTTCCTAGTTGGTAACTACTGTAATAGTTGAGCTGCAAAGATTCTTCATGTCTAACCTGCTTTGCCTTTTATTAATCATCACCTGCTGTGAAGGAGTTATGTCCCTGAATTGCGTCAGAATTCTTTGTAGCAAACGCTGGAATCGAGCACTTTTGAAAAAGAAATGGCGAAAGTCTCAGATGGAGAGCACACGCACGCACGCACGCACGCACGCACGCACGCACGCACGCACGCACGCACGCACGCACGCACGCACGCACGCACGCACGCACACGCACGCACACACACACACACACACACACACACACACACACACACACACACACACACACACACACACACAATAATGCATAGAGGTTGACCTGAAAACAATACACTGTGTCCCTTGGAATGTAATGAAGAGACATTGGAGGCTGTTGGGGGCCTTGCGTGGCTGAGCATTTATGTTGCGTTCAATGTCACTGTGCAACAAAGAGCCCAGTTATAATGCCGTCCTCCGGGCAGTTTTTGAAATGCGGCCTTGAGAGAGAGAGGACAAGAGGAAAAAGCCAGTCTTTCAGTATGCAAAGTGGTGAAAACATGCAAACATTTGGTTTTAATTTGAGTTTGCTTTGAAAACGGGTGCTGCTACTGCTGCTGCTGCGTCTGCTCACCACATTTCTGTGTCTGACCATGGACCTTTGTGTTGTGGCCTTTCTTACAAACAAATAAAGCTACGCCACGTTCCATGTCGGGGTGGTGTTGCAGTCTTGTTGTTTAACTCGCGTCTCTTCTTGTATAAATAAAAGCACTCAAATCACAGTCACGGAGAGCCGAAAGTTGCGTCAATTAATTCATAATTTATAACCCTAACCCCAGTCAGGGAGTCACACATTACTTTTCACCGCACCCAAATCATTCTATCAACGGGGAGGGGACCTCTATTCAAAGAATTTCAAACCCATTCAATTCAAAACAATTCAATTCTTCATTCAACCCCTGTAACTCTATTCAAAATCATCATCACATTCATAGAATAATCAAATAGCCAAATGTTTTTCTCCCTTCTTTCTTTTTTGCACTTTCTTTCCTTGTGTTTGGGTGTATTTCTTTGGCTCTCCCCAATTTGTGTTTTTATTCTTTGACTCACAGTGATTGAGTCGCAGGCCGTCTATTGAGGTGATGCCATTGTTGTTTGGACACATTTTCTCACCTCAATAAATTATGACAGCGAGACATGCTGCATGTTGTATTCTTTGGAGATTTAAGTGTCATTACATTCTATTACATTTTTGTTTTTACATTTAAAAAATATGTTTTTACATTTAGATTTGGTGGTATATCTTTCCATGGAATTATTCAATTTTCAGCTCTTCTCGACTCATTACTCTTGCCACAAAGCCTTTGCAAAACTATTGCAATGAGGCCATCTTTGTGTACTGTATGTCACTATTGATAATGGCGGAATAATATCCATGAAACACCATATATTAGATCTTTATCTCATAGCTGTTGCAATTTAGTGGTGAAACATCTAGGTCTGCAATGAGGACAAATAGCTCAACTCCGCATAACTCTGGGTTGCCCTTGTTTTCTTGTTTTCTTATCTTCTTAAAACAATCAGGACGCTTGTTTTAAGAACCAGAATTAATTAGTGTCCTGAGAGAAGTTAGCTGGCGATGAAGACAGAAGGAGACTCGTCTCTTTCTCTGAATTAATCCCACATGTGCAGCTTTAATTAATGTGTGCCTTCCTGATGTCCCTGCAGATCAATAAAACAGAAGGCCGGCATTAACTCCTTTTTTTTCAAAGTGGGAGAGTGCGTCTCCCCCCTTCCTCCGCCACGTGTTCTTCTCTCAGTGCTAGGGATGGGACGATAAGCGATATTATCGTTTATCGTGATAAAAAACACTCACGATAATCGTATCGTGGAGATTTTATATATTGTGATATCGTCCTCCATCATGCACTGGGATCAATTCACCCTTTATTTGCAGAGCTGCATATCCGGTACCACCTAAACCCTCTATTGGTAAAACGTACTTATAATATACGTACTTGATACAGTCATTTTTTCACTCTCTATCAAATTTATTTGCCAAAAAATAGCCGATCTACAAGCTTGGAGCTTGTAGGTTTAGGTTTAGGATCTAGGGTTAGGGTTAGGGTTTCTGTGTACAAGAGGGAAGCCTAGGGTTAGGTTTAGGGTTAGGGTTAGGGTTTCTGTGTACAAGAGGGAAGCCTAGGGTTAGGTTTAGGGTTTCTGTGTACAAGAGGGAAGCCTAGGGTTAGGGTTAGGGTGGTTTAGGGTTGTAGATCTGCTATTTTTTGGCAAATGTTCCACCCCAGGATAATGATTTCTTTCGTCACAATAATCGTGATTTGACATTTTCGTATCGTCCCATCCCTACTCAGTGCTCACCTTCAAACACGGGTTGGCGTGACTTTATTATTCTGTCACCGGCTATCACACGCAGACACTCTCGCAGACAGTGCTGGCACTGTCTAACTGCAATGCGTCACAGAGGAGGAAAGCAAAAGCGTGTATGTCCACAGACACAATACTGCAAGGGCAATGATAATAAAGGCTATGAGTGTGGTTGTGTGGGTGGTTAATGTGGGTGTGCGTGCACTCAATGTGTGCTCACACACTTCAGAGCCAGTTGGGGTCACACACCTCCTTCACACAGCCCCTCAGTTCTCCTGCAGTTCTTTAGTAGTTGCTACTCTTTCACCCCCATTCCACCTTCTCACCTCTCCATCCCAAAGCCCTCTCTCTCCCTCCCTTGCTCTCTCTTTCCTTCTCTCTCTGGAAACAAGCTCAGCATGGCATGCAGCCACGGGAGGTTGAAGCGAAGGGAAACGTACACCAGGGAAGTAAGAGTGTGTGTGTGTGTGTGTGTGTGTGTGTGTGTGTGTGTGTGTGTGTGTGTGTGTGTGTGTGTGTGTGTGTGTGTGTGTGTGTGTGTGTGTGTGTGTGTGTGTGTGTGTGTGTGTGTGTGTGTGTGTGTGTGTGTGTGCGTGCGTGCGTGCGTGCGTGCGTGCGTGCGTGCGTGCGTGCGTGCGTGCGTGCGTGCGTGCGTGCGTGCTTGCGTGCATGCGTGTCCTCCATCATGCTACAGTATATAAATAAACATTCTACTGTGAAGCTGAGCATGTTTAGCCTGTGTAATGATGATTCTGTGTTCTCTAACATTTCAGCTAACACCCCTGATGTCATTGTTGTTAATGAAACCCACAGGGAGGTGTTTATTCTCGAGGTCGGCTGTACCTTTTATTACAGCTTAACCAAAGTGTTAAAATATCATCAGCTAGAGCAGACCATCTCACAGCTAGGCTACAGATGTAAACTTTTGTTTTTTTTTTATCTTTGGGAGCCTAGGGCACGTACACAAGTTGGTTGTGAGGGGCCTTCAAATGGCCGGCCTCTCCAAAAGGAGGGCCAAAGAGTTAGCCAGGTACTGCTCTGTATCAGCTATTATAGGAAGCCGCTCGATTTGGAGGAGGTGTTGTTTCCTTTACCCATGATTGTTCTCTGCTGTGTTTGACACGTATTATAGGTAGATCTTAGTATCTATCTTAAAACCAATACATTTCATAGTTCACACACCCATCACAATCACTCATTTGAGGGTGTGCACACACACACGCACACGCACATGCACACACGCACACACTCACGCACGCACGCACGCACGCACACACGCACGCACGCACGCACACACACACACACACACACACACACACACACACACACACACACACACAAAGTTAGTGTACCTTATAATTAAACTTACTGCAGAGCCTAAATTGTAATGTGTTTTTACATCGGCTTCATTTGCCGAATAAGCTAAATTAGTTTTGCATGCCTTCCCACTATGATCTACTTCTGTCTCCTCTTCTCTAGCTCATCTTCTTTTCTCCACTCTAACAATCTCTCATTCTGATATTTATTTTTCCAGTTTTATTCTCACAGTTTCATCAACTAAATTAATCGTTTCTATAGTCGTTGTTGCTGCTTTGGTTTTCCTAAATAATGTCAATTTCTTTCTCTCAGCTTTTTGGAGGCTCTGGATTAGCCAAACATCTTCTTGGCAGTTTCACCACCATGGTTGTTGTGCTTTGCTCTGGAACCTCTCTGGCTACTTGGAGAAGTCATTCACGGCAACAATGATTGAGTGGTTTCTATAATTTGTGACAGGGAATGGGCCCAGGTCATAAACCACCACATGCTTAAGGTGGTCCCCCACCCATCACTGTTGTAGCGGAGCATGTAAGCATCGACTAGGGCCTTTCTGGGTGGTGCACTTGTCTCGCCGTTCCTCTCTTGTGCACGCCACCATCTGTACAGCAAGCCGTCGAGTACGACCAGTATACATGCAATGTGCCCTGGTTTCCCACTTTGTTAGCATTCAGACCAGGAACTCTGGTCTGGTTTTCGTTGCTTTGGCACTTTCTGTGACTGGCCTTTCTTCCTTCCCTGTGTTATCCTCCACCCATTTTGTCTTATACGGGCCGGCAAAGACAAGACTGTCTGTGGGCTGAACATGCAGATATGGTCTTTCAGACGATAGGGAGTGTTTGAACACAGACTTATAATGCTTATCTGTTTTTTATTTTTTTGGACGTATGGGTTTGACATAGAGAATATTACTAGTAAGACACCTGAGGGTGGAATGCGACCTCAGGGTGACATGCGACCTCGCCCTAAAGGGCGAGGTCGCGCCAATTCTTGAACATCTTGGCCAACCACAGCGTTTCTCTGACGTAGTTGTTGTCATTCTGGGGGGAGTTTGTTCATGTTTTTGTGAGGGTATCAACCCTAGGAGACACGGGGAGAACATGCAAACTCCACACAGAAAGGCCCTATCGCCAACCCCACCTAGGGTGTGAGCGATAGGGCCTAAACATGGAGATGTGGAGAACACTATATATGGAGATAGTCCAGTCCATCATGTCATATGGGACTACCGTCATAGACAGTAGCCATTGTTAGGCCGGAGTCAATGGCTGTCTGTCTGACTGTCTGTACAGGAAGTGATGTCACATGACATACTTTTTATGCCCATATATGAGTCATTCTGTACCACATCTCCATGTTTAGGCCAAACAGGTTCGCTCCATTTCTCCATGTATAGGTCCAAATGCCCAACGTCGAGCTTGACAAGGAGGATACCGCACATTGTACCTCATCCACCCTTTCTTCTCTCTCCTTTTGGTATCTTTATCCTCCTCCTCCTTTTTTTCTTTTTTATTCTTCTCTTTTTTTCACAGCCGCCCCCATATTTACTTTAGAAAATATATATTAAATTCTAAGAACGTTTCGAGTACCAGTTTGATACAAGAGCGAATAAGCGCTACACTTCTGGAATCCTGTGCGTCGACTTAATGTCAGATCCAGGCCTAATAGCTTTATCTAGCCGCCCCATTGCCACCTCCTTGTTACATGTTCTTTTCTGAGACACATTGTACCTCATCCACCCTTTCTTCTCTCTCCTTTTGGTATCTTTATCCTCCTTTTTTTTCTTCTCTTTTTTTGTCTTTCTTAGTCTTGTGTATCCTTCTCTTTTGACTACTGTCTATGACGGTAGTCCCATATGACATGATGGACTGGACTATCTCCATATATAGTGTTATCCACATTTCGTGTAGCCGCCCCGTACAGGAAGTGATGTCACAACTCGCTGACATCACACTGACATCACTCCCGTACAGAAGGAAGGTTACGGAAGGAAGGTTACGGAAGGAAGGAAGGACACTCAAGCGACACGGTTTTTCAGAGTATATGCGACCTTCGGTCGCAATTATATTCCTCCTCTCCATCTGGCTTCATCTTTGGAAACAGGTCGGGCCACATCGATGCTCCTCTTTTCCTCAGTTTGATGCTTAACAATGGCTATTATGCCCATCCATTCCTATGCCAGCACAAGGAGTGAACTGTATTTGAGTGTTGAGTGTGTTGAGCTGCTATTTGAACTGGATGTCAGGGACATTTGGCACTGCCAGCAACATTACCACCTTGTCGATGAAACAGGGCAGCGAGGAGGTCTGAGAAAAGCCAGTAACCGCTGGGGTAGGAATATACTCTTTTACAATTTTACTATTTTAAGATAGACCCCGGATCTGGATTTCACTGAGCAACTTTCACTTGTAGCTGTGTAATATTGGACCAGGACTCCAGGAGTATATCTCTACTTTCACTCAAGTAAGGATTGAGTACTTTGTCCATCGCTGGTCTTGGTGGACATTATTGAAAAATCGTGAAAAGTTTTGCAAATCTTTGAATATATCTTTTTTAAAGCTCACATTTGTAACTCAATCTGTCTTTCTCAGGGTCCCTGGAACAAAATATTTTGAGGTGAAGGTCAAATACAATAATTTGAGTTCAATAATATGTTTTTGTTTTTGTTGCATTCCTAAGACAAAACATTGATTAATTAAATTTTTGTCTTAAGAATGCGAAAAATACAAACAAATATTATTGAACTCAAGTCTCCATAACGTGAGTAATCAATAGAAAAAGAAAACCTTTTGGTGGTGAACTACTCCTTTAAGCTTTAATGGGTTAAGAACTCTGTCCTCCCCTCATCAACATGGCTGGCCAGTCAGCTGGGTCAGCTCATCCCCTGCACAGCCTGCATGCAGACTGTACTGTACATTTGTGTAATAGTAGGTACACATTGGGCAGGTCTAATGGTTGCTGTTCTTTCACCTGCAGTCAGTCAAACATGTCATGCATAATAGTTCTACCTGTATCCCCATGGGTCTTGATGCCTAGACATATAACTTAATAAAAGTAATAAAAGTGCTACTGCATTTTTATAATTGGCTGGGCTCACTTCCTGCAGATTTCTTGGATAGATGTATAGATGAGGTGGGTGTCTTTATAACCAGTAAGACTCCCTAATCGGGAAATAAGCAACCGTCAGGTCGCATACACAAACTTTAGAATGCAATCGTAGCCAATCAGGAGGGAATATGGGAAATGGGACAGATCCATGTTGATGACATGACTTTAGAGATACTGTGTACCGCTTTGCGTGGCTTGGCTCACTTCCTGCAGACTACTTGGGTAGAGGTATAGTTGAGGTGGGTGTCTCTATAACTAATAGAGCACAGTTGGGGGTAGTTGTATCGTTGCTGTGAAAGCAGTCAATCGTGAATGCATATAGTTATAGGCCCACTGTGGGTGTTGCTTAGACATATATACAGTACAGTTATTACAAATAAATGTGCATAGTACTGTACCAGTAGAAAGCTGTGTGTATGAATTAAACCTTCCTTCCCCGTTCTTCCCCCAGACTGTTGCTGCAGAAAATAAAAATCTGTATAGCCATGCCTGGTTATTATACTTTAATTAGTGGCCAAGCCCTGTAAGGGGCTTGTAGCCACCATTGTATTTGCTTTCTATTATTCTTCCTCCACTTTTTCTGTCCTGGCTTGACCGTACAGTCGCTTTGTACGAAACTTGGCAATATGGTAGAGGTCTATGCCAAACGGCGAAAACATGAAACTCGCAAAAAATTGGCCAAAGGGTGGCGCTATACCAAGCGTTTGAAAATTCAAACTTTAAACGGTCATGCCTCGTTTGGCCTGAATAGATGCAACTTGCTTACACACATGCCTTGACTCAAGAGGAACACATCTGTGTCTTTGTCAAGTAAGCTCCGCCCTTAGATTTTCTGCCATTTTGAGCAGTTAGTAAAACGCTTAAACCCGTTTTTATCCTGGGATTTCTGAGCAATTTGCATGAAACATTCTACACACAATCTAAGGACCTTTATCTAACATGCCTATGAAGTGCACACAAAAATTATAATAATAATAATAAAAATAAATATAGCTGCAAGCAGCGATACATTTGCCAAAAATGCCTCAAATCATGAACACAGCCTGTGTGGACGCACATTCCCACTAGGTCAAGGAACAAATGCCACCCTTTTCACATTGGCCTGTTATAGCGCCATCAGGAGGCCAAAAAAACCCTACCTGACCTGGCGGAGACCTGCATGTGCTCGGAAGAGAAATGCTTCTAGTTTTTCTTTGATTTCTTTTCCCACTTTTTTCCCCCTTGCTTCTTTTTTGCTTTCCTGCTTTTTCCAGCTTGGCCACTTTATCGCTGCTTGCAGCTATATTTTATTTATTATTTTTTAAAGTGCAGTAACAAGTTCAACAGACAATTTCGCACAAATATGACTAAATTCACCGTCTGCAGGCAGTCATGCAGTTGAAGTCTTCTCCTTGACTCACTTCCTCAGTAGCAACTATGAGGGCCAACAACACATTAACACATAAACTCATAAGCTCTAACCACAAACGTAGCATATAGAATTACAATGTAAAGTGCTATGGGCCTCTGTGTTAAAGGGCAGCGATTCCTTGTTCCTCCAGGGACCACGACGACAGCAGACAATCTGTCCACTTTTATAGGTGTCTGTTAATGAGCCACAAATGAAGACAGAGCGGAAATGGTTCAGCTGATCAATTGAGCACATAATTAGATTGTGTGTGTGTGTGTGTGTGTGTGTGTGTGTGTGTGTGTGTGTGTGTGTGTGTGTGTGTGTGTGTGTGTGTGTGTGTGTGTGTGTGTGTGTGTGTGTGTGTGTGTGTGTGTGTGTGTGTGTGTGTGTGTGTGTGCGCGCGCGTGCGTGCGCTCGGGCGAATGAACAATGAAGCCAGCACTCAGGTGTTGTGTTGAGGACATGTTAGTGTCAGTATGAGGACTGAGGAGAGAGGGTTCTATAGACAGATTTCCTGAACAACACCCTGTAGAGGGCGCCGCCGCCATTAGCTGCGGTGCAAACAGTAGTGTAAAGTAACTTGTAGCCTACTGTACCTAAGGGCAATTTTGAGTCTTTGGACTTTACTTGGGTATTTCCCATTTTCAAAAATTTTACTTCTACTCCATCACTGGCTGCTGTTTACACCGCGGCAATGGTGGCGACGCTTTCTACAGGGGAGCGCTCAGGAAATCGGTCTATAGCTAACTCTATGGTCTATACTAGGGGTAGACCTTGGAATTGGCCTGGAAATCGCTCAAACAGGGCACAATGTCAGACTCAAGCTTCAGCTGAGTCTGAAATCAGGCTACCTTGGAATGGCAGATGGAAGACAGGATGATACTGCCCCCTGCTGTTACTGGATAGAACGTGTGTCTGTCTAGCAGCTAGAGCTAGACTAATGAGCTAGTTTATCCCCTCTTATTCTCTGTTCTTCAACCTCGCTGGCTTTCTGGACTCATTCATTAGGCCCTCATTATTACCTGTCCCTCACTGACATGCTCTCCTTCACTCTTCTCTCCTCCAGTATCACACTCACCATGGAGCTTTACAGTATTTAACAAACAATTATTGTAGAACCCTCATCTGCTTGATGTGCTGACAACACTGACTCTTTCACATAGCCAGAGAGCATATTGATTTCCACACTTCACTCTTCATTACACACAGACCCCACTTAGCAGTGAATAAAATAGTCAACATTTCAGCAGGCAAGATAGAAACATTATGCATGTGTTTATTTTAATTAGAGCATCTTTTATGTATTTATTTTAAACTAGCCCTTACCCGTTCAAAGATATGAGCTCCAAAATGATGTGCAGTGTGTGGGTTATGGGATGTGCACTGTGCACACAGTATATGAGGGATGGAAAGTAACTTTAACTGGTGCTTGCATGCTGTAGGAGCATCAATGTAAGAAACCCGTTTCGTTTAATGGCTACAGAGATACTTTAATGCCCCCCCCCCCAGCCCGCCCGCCCGCCCACCCGCCTGCACACACACCCGCCTGCCTGCACACACACACACACACACACACACACACACACACACACACACACACACACACACACACACACACACACACACAGAGCTGGTTAAACATTTTGCCTCAAGCTAGATGCAGAATAGATGTGCCTCATGCTAGATGCAGAATAGATAGTAGATACACCATAAAAATGCTAATATACAGCATACGATTTGTGAAAGTGACAAACGGGCTTCACAGTTATGTCAGGTGTGTTCATATGCTTATGGTGATGCGATTTCAGATCAATTGCTCCAGCCACTGAGGAGAAACGCTGTGACAGACACTCACTCAGACAGACATTCGCAAAATTATAGTATAGATGGAATATATTTTTATATGTAATCATTTGCTGTAAAAATACCGTACCTAACCAGGCAGGGGCTCCAAAGGATTTCACAATATTCATTTATTAATATACTATTTATTTATATACTTTGTGAATGTATTATTATAACGATAACCGCTTAAACTCCATATGGTTGACCGGAGCTCTATACATGTGTCCTTTCTGCTTTCTATTATTGTAGCTAATTTAGCTGAAAATACAAAAAACATTCCTTGGGCTAAAAATGGCCCCAGAAAATGATGAGTCATGATGAAAAGTGATGAGTCATCAAAAAAATCATCTTTTGTTGGCGTTTTCTGAATGTTCTTTGTGCAAAACAAGGGTTAGGGTTAGGGTTAGCAATGGATTCAGCATCATGACAAACCCCTAGTTAGACCCCTCACATCCTACTTAAAGCAGATTTTTTTTCTGGGTATTTTCCTCCTGTATAGAAAGTCGATGGGAGCCCAACTTGATTTGGCCACTGTGGGTATTTGCAGTGAGCAGATCATGGTAGATTTTTTATCCTGGCTAGTAGATCTAATTTCCTAACAGAATCAGTTGAAAAACTAAATAATACAATGTTGTCCAACCTCTGCCTTAAATTTATCGGACTATAGTGTCACAGAGCAACGCGTTGTGAACTTGTCAATCTGCTATTTTCTGCGAAAGCTTTCCCCACAATACAGATGACAGGGTCTAATAGGTTAATGTGTATCAGAGGTGCTAAACAGAGTTTCTACGGATTTGTAGAAGAATTGGAACACTGTTTAGTTTTAATACAATGCTATTGTATGATTCTCAATAAAAAAATCATGTGTACAGTCAGTCTGTCTGTCACGTTGTCTAGTAGGCTTACTGTGGTTTTCAACCTTTTTCATATAAAGGTCCATTACTTATTCGGCATTTGAGCCATGGACCGTCATTTGATGAGATTTAGCCTCTCTGACCCGTTGGATAAGATTTTGTCCAACAATTCCATGCTGTATTGATGTTAGGAGAGATAATTGGAAAATGTTGATTTATTCTCTAATTGTGTATTCTCTAATTGTAAATTAAGTAATGCAGATGTTTAACAATAATTGAACCCTTGAGAGCGTAAATTACGGGTCCATTTGGTTTCATTTTATGCTCAAGAGTTAAAGATCTATAAGGGTCCATTTGGTTACCAACTCTCTATATTTTAGCTGGTGACAACCTGGAACCCCCTCAAGGACAAGTGGTACAAAGCAGCATGTGGTTATGTGTTGTACTTCCCTCAGTAAACACTGGAGAGCAGTGTTTCCTCAAATAATTT
This sequence comes from Nannobrachium achirus, assembly GCF_963921795.1. Taxonomy (NCBI): domain Eukaryota; kingdom Metazoa; phylum Chordata; class Actinopteri; order Myctophiformes; family Myctophidae; genus Nannobrachium; species Nannobrachium achirus. The sequence continues at coordinate 26,623,574 of NC_137832.1, read as the reverse complement.
AACACAATTCAATATGAGGAAAGCTATCTTCAGCTCTGATGCCTTGCTCCAGAGCCTATGGACAATTAAGGCGTTTTATTGCTTTGTACATTGAGCCACACAAGGACTGGAACGCCCTACTCCAGTAGTATAGCTCTACCCTCACCGTTCCTTGAGGGGGCGTTCTAAATTACCTTACAGGTAATGATAATCATATTTATATAGCACTTTTCCAAACAAAGTTACAAAGTGATTCACAGAACATGGTTAAAAACAACAACATACAGCAAAAAACTAAAAACAAAACAAAGCATAAAACTCGTATGATACACAAATATCAATATACAAGAGTGTACTTTCACAAAACACTTCTTTAACACAATTATGAGAAACATTTGGTGTAAAGGTATGTTTTCAGAAGTGACTTGAACCGAGGCAGGAATGGTGCTAACCGTAGTTCCACCGGCAGTGCATTCCGCATCCTGGGTGCCCGAGCAGCGAAAGCACGATCGCCTTCCAGGTTAGCAGGTTAGTATTAAGCCTTTTAACATGCGAAAGACTGAGGTGTGTAACTCTGTAAGAGAGTGTACAAAATGGTTCTAAATGGACCCGTGAGGGGGTCTATTAGTATACTCTCTGGGTTATGGGGGGTCCTTGAAAATGAAAAGTGAGGGAACCACTGCTCCATTAATTTAAAACAGGAATTGAACCTCTAACCCTGGATGTGCTACATTGTGCTAGTGTCATGCTCTAGAACAGGGTTCCCCAATTAGTTTTCCCCAAGGGCCGAATTATGTCTAGGGTACCAAGCCGAGGGCCACAACATTGCAGGGGGCGACGGTGGCGTTCCTACTACTCCAGCGACAGTTTTCGTCGTTGTCGGGTGAAAATCTTGTATGTCCAAAACCGTTCGTTTTGAATTTATCATTTTAAAAAAGATTTAAACTAGTGAAAACAGCCGATCTACAAGCACACAGCGCCTCGCGGTGCGAGGTGTTGTGTGCTTGTAGATCTGCTGTTTTCACTAATTTTGTGCGACGGCCTTGTATGAGTTGCAAAAGAACGTACAAATTTGGAGATACGAGATTTCCACCCGACAATGACGATATACTAGTGTTGTTGCTGCTCTTATACCACCATTATTACTGGGGTTGGTGTGGGCCAGACAGTAGCCCCCTGCGGGCCGCCTATTGGGGAACCCTGCTCTAGAAGCTGGGTTTCCCTGGGGGAACATAGAAGCCTCGTCCCTAGCCGTTTCAGTGAACCACATAAACACCAAATAAGTTGTCATCACAACAGATTCAGTTGAACCATACAACAGCAGTGCAAAAATGTCACAAGCCTACACTGCAAAACAAACGCCACAGAGGAGCCAAAGCAAATCATCTCTCCTGATTTCCTATTTGTTTGCTTCCATGAGAGTTGTGCGGATGACAAACCTCAAGAGGTTGCAGCTGAATCTTTTTCTTTTTTTTTTTTCATTCCCAAGGCCTCAGTAAATTACTATGGAAGTATCTACTCAACCTCATGCAATACCACCATAGCCATCACCCACCACACCCACACGCACACACGTTCGCGCACGCACGCGCACACACACACACACACACACACACACACACACACACACACACACACACACACGCACACGCGCACCCCACCTCCACCGCCTACCCAGACGTGCGGCGGTGGGAAATGTTTTATTCAGTATCATGTACGAAGGCTGGCAACCGCAAGAATATCCAATGTCGAATTTGAATACATTTGACACCACAATCTGAATGAATTATGGTGTAAATGTGATTTGTTGTTGAAGCGGTGCACTCTTTCCCTCTCTCTCTCTCACTCTCTCATCTATCCTTGTGTTACATGGCTGTTTGTTTAACTTGCCAGAAAGGTGTGGGGGTGGTGGGTGTATTTCAACAATTGATTTATTAGACTACAAGGTGTAAGGATTTTATTGGGACATTTAGCAGGGTTGGGTGGAGGGTGGGTTTAGGTGTTTGCGCTCTAATGCAAATCGTCGCTGTCGGGCATAAACCTTTTATCTGCATATTTCAACGTTCTTTCATAAATGAATGCCCTTCTTCGTCATAAAGTTTACAATTTAGGCGTTTAGCCAACGCTCTTAATCCGGAGCAATAATCAAGGTAATAAATACATCAATACATCAACATCAATACATAGAAATAGTAAACTAAGAAAAGTTTAAGTAGACCAAGCACCTATTCAGTAAAAAATATATAAAAATCGAAAAAACAAAAAATCGAAAAAACAAAAATTCTATCTAAATTACATATATGGTCATTGAGGGTAGGCAAGTGCTAGGCCTACATTAAGTCCTATGGGCTAAGGTAGAGTCTGAAGAGGTGAGTCAGCTAAGGGAGTGAGTCTGCAGTTCTAAGTGCAACAGGGAGTTTATTCCACAGTTTGGGGGCCAGGAGGGTGAAGAGTCTAGGACGAGTGGATCGTTGTCCTGGGGTTTTTTAGCGAGGGTTCTGTCAGCGTCCCTGTGTTAGCTGATCATACAAGAGTATTGCACAAAAAGTAGTAAAAATAACCGTTAACAACACATCGCATTGTGTTGCGTTGTGATCTTGTAGATCTGCTATTTTCACTGTTTTAAATTGTTTTAAAATAATTATAAAAATCGAACCTCTGTCCGAAGTGGAGCTGTGTGTGTGTGTGTGTGTGTGTGTGTGTGTGTGTGTGTGTGTGTGTGTGTGTGTGTGTGTGTGTGTGTGTGTGTGTGTGTGTGTGTGTGTGTGTGTGTGTGTGTGTGTGTGTGTGTGTGTGCAACAGCGCCCCTCCCTTAACATGTGTGGTCAGAAAAGGTTACTGCAGGCTACAGACAGACACGGAGACAGACAGACCCACACACACGGCCACGTATAGGGAGCTTGTGTTCCACACAGCTCCAAAAATGGAACGGTTTTGGACATACAAGGTTTCCACCCGACAGCGCTGAAATGCTGCTGCTTGTTTGGGAGTGTTGGCAGTACTGTTCAGGTCGTTTAGTTGTTGGCAGTTATGTGCATGTACAAACAATCACACATACATTCCCTCCTGGACTCAGATCAAATCTTGCCAGAGCCTTTTCTCATGCGTCTCCCTCTCAGCTTGCCCTGTTTTGCAGGGCATATTGTAGGCAAAAAACAGATTCATTTCATACATTTTAACACATTTTCTAAATATTCTCAAATAGCCAGTCCTTTTGCTCATACAGTAAGTCAGCTTGCTATTTTAGGAAACTAGAGGTTCATCTCACATCTGGAAATCGCAACCCTCACACCTACAGTATGTCGCACCGCAGATCCGAGCAATATGTCTGAGTCATATCATGTTGGTGGCTTTTCAGAGTACCCGTTGGACATGTCTGTCGGTGTCCGTTATGCCTATTTGGATCCATGACCCTGATGTCATCGGTATATGCCCATATATTGGTATATTGGTTGGATCAGCGGTTGTGGACAACTGGATATCCGAACTGCACGACGTTGGCACACTGAATAAGTCAGTATTCTCATCTTTTGTGGTACTCATTGAGTTGGTAGGTGGTGGTAGCCATGGTCAGACTAGGTAAGTGTCTGATGTGGTGAAGCTACCTAGCACCAAGTTACCAACATGCTGCAAAGGGCCTTTAATGTTTTAGCACAGTGGAAATTCCCTTGTGTGTGTACATGCTTTCCTGTCTAGTCTCATACAGACTTACCAGAGAAGCCTGCTTGTTTCCAAAACCAAATCAAAGCCCAGAATATGGAAACCAGTGGTAATACAGAGCTTTAGAAGGGCCATCTGCTCCTCAGACCAGCTAGGGAGACGCTTAGCCTTCATATCCCAAATTAGAAGGACTTCACTTATCGTTACTATGATTCCTCAGTGTGTAGTTGTGGCCAGTGAATGTGGTGTGTCTGCCCACATATCCAATGCCTCATGAGCATGGCTTATGTTACCTCCTGCCTAACACACACACACACACGCGCGCGCACACACACACACACACACACACACACACACACACACACACACACACACACACACACACACACACACACACACACACACACACACGTTTGTATTAGGCTACTATACTTGTGAGGAGGACATTATCATGTTAAATCAGCGATTTTATGAATGCAATTCAAACTTGTTTCTTTTTTTGTAATTTTTATCAAAAGGAAATTCAGATCTACAAGTCATCGTAGGCCTATATGGGCATAAATTCATTCCAATATTCCAATATTACCCCCCCCCCCCCCCCCCACACACACACACACACACGCACACACACAAGATAGCCCTTCTAAAAGCGTGAATGTGCAGTGTGCACACGTGCACAGTACAAGCACAGACAGACAGACACAGAGACACTTACACACAGCGCAATGGGAGCAGACTCAACCCATGTTGTGATGCCCAGTCAATGATGACTTCCTGGCAGCCCTGCGCCCACTGAGCAGCATCTGTGCTGTCTGAGAGGACTTTATATGACATGAGGGAGGTGGAAAGAGAGGCGGGAGGCAGAGCTTGGCTTGCGCCGGCCGATGTTCCATTCACCAGCACTCTAATGCAATCACTGCGACCGCAGCGAGAGGGAGGGTGAAACACAAACAAGTGGTTACTCGTGTCTGGCTGGATGGTGAAGTCAGCCATACAATGCAGACAGCAGCTGTGGCCTTCTTGATGTTATGCTGCGTGTGCGTGCGTGTGTGTGTGTGTGTGTGTGTGTGTGTGTGTGTGTGTGTGTGTGTGTGCGTGTGCGTGTGCGTGTGCACGCATGCATGTGTTGTTTGGAATGGTTGGCAGAAGTGGACCCAGCTAAATGTGCAAAAATGGGATAGAGAGGAGAAAAAGGAGACAATTATAAATTGCTTTATCTTCTTATGAAATAATATTTTTTTTACGATTTCTACTATTTAGGCATTTAGCATTTCTTATCCAAAGAAGCTAGATCAGAGTAAGTATCCAACGATCAACGGAGTAAATAAATGGTCACGTAAATAATGCCAAGTAAACAATGAAGTGCTTGAAGAAAGTAAATAGATAGATTTTACTGTTTACTGTCGCACTTCATGCATTCTCTGTAAAATGTCATTTAGAGATGACAGTGTAGCCTAACATATCCATAATAGCTTAGTTAGGCTCATTCATGACTTCCTCTGTTAATCCTTTGCGTTATTTGTGTACAATGGGTAATTGCCGTATTAATGCATTTGTGCTGCATGGATTGTGGATTGTGTGCAAATCTGCTAAGAGCTATACGGTACGTGACGTGCGCACATGACAGCCACCGGAAAACCACATTGATCACAGAAAGGGGAAGTGGAGAGTAGCTCCCAGCATCCGCTTGTGTATCAGGCAGGAAGTGGTTCAGACATACAGTAGAATGAGGCCAGATAGCAGGTTGTGGTGACTGCATGCACAATGACTAAACACAGACGTCTGCACTGCAGTGGTGGAAAAAGTACTCAAACCTTTTACTTAAGTAAAAGTATTAATACAAGTAAAAGTAAGTAAAAGTCCGGAATTCAAAATGTACTTGAGTAAAAGTACTAAAGTATTGGTATCAAAATGTACTTAAAGTACAAATGTAGAAAGTACTCATTCTGCAGAATGACCCATTTTCAATGTAGTTTTCAAATGTACGTATAGTCGTATACATGTATTTTGATCTACAAGAAAACAAGTAACTAGTAATTAAAGATTTCGAATAAATGTAGTGGAGTGAAAAAGTACGATATTTGGAGCCAAGATGTAGTGCAGGAGTAGAAGTAAAAGTACAGAAAATGAAATAAATAAAGAAATAAAGTAAAGTACAAATACCTCAAACACCTACTTAAATACAGTACTTAAGTACATTACATTACTTGTAAATAAATACTTTCTCCCCAGCTCAGACCTGCTATAGGATGACTGAAGGTCTCCTCTTTACTCGATGCACACAGAATGTGATAGGAGCCGGAAGTACCCTGAAGCCACAGAGTTCTTTCACAGGATAAAATTGCATATTAATAAGCTGTTCTGTTCTGTTTTGATACGTTGTATCATGCTTCTACTGTTTTAAACAGCTGGCCTATGGGTTCACACTGGGTCCCATTGTGATGTGTTGGGAGCCTGTTAGATGTGCCCTTTTCAATTAGCTGAATTATAGCTTACTAGCCCTTACCCGTTCAAAGATATGAGCTCCAAAATGATGTGCAGTGTGTGGGTTATGGGATGTGCACTGTGCACACAGTATATGAGGGATGGAAAGTAACTTTAACTGGTGCTTGCATGATGTAGGAGCATCAATGTAAGAAACCTGTTTCGTTTAATGGCTACAGAGATACTGTTCTCCCCCCCCCCCCCACCCACCCGCCTGCACACACACCCGCCTGCCTGCACACACACACACACACACACACACACACACACACACACACACACACACACACACACACACACACACACACACACACAGAGCTGGTTAAACATTTTGCCTCAAGCTAGATGCAGAATAGATGTGCCTCATGCTAGATGCAGAATAGATAGTAGATACACCATAAAAATGCTAATATACAGCATACGATTTGTGAAAGTGACAAACGGGCTTCACAGTTATGTCAGGTGTGTTCATATGCTTATGGTGATGCGATTTCAGATCAATTGCTCCAGCCACTGAGGAGAAACGCTGTGACACTCAGACACTCAGACATTCGCAAAATTATAGTATAGATGTGTTAAGCTGTTCCTCGTTTTGCATGAGACCACCTGGAAACCCCTCAAGGACGGATATCCAGTGGGGTCCCTGGCCCCACTTTGAGAACCATTAATTTAGACTATTCTATTCTATTTTCGTTCTATTATTGTACCAGAAAGAGGCCTATTGGTGCCACAAATTAAAACGTTTTTGATAAACTGCTTTAATTTTTTTTCTTTCTCTCATTTGGTTTTGTCTATTCTTTTTGTCCCATGAAGAGGCTGGTCACACTTTAAGTAGTCCCCCCAGGAATCCGCGGAGAAAAAGTTCTGATTCCGCGGTGAACAATCCTGATTCTGCGGAGAGCAATTCTTGATTCCGCGGCTTGAAAGTTAATATTCCGCGGGCATTAAAAAACTACGTAAAATTACCAGTTATGAAGCAAACATAATTTTTTATGTAATAATGAAGTAGAAATGAACTTATGAAATGAATTGCAATACCAAAACACTGTGAAACATTGTGGTTATCAAATAATCAACATCAATATTCTCTTTGTCCCTCTTGGGAAGATTTATTTATATGTGCCAGGCATGTCCCGTGGATGGAATTGGGAAACAGGGATTTGAGGGCAGACAGAAATCACATCCTCTTGTTTCACTCCAAAGTCATTTAGAGCATTGACTGCCGCATTTGCCACTGTTGAATGATTGCATTTGTCTAAGAAAACAGTGTCAACCAGATAGCTGCAGATTTCACCAGATTCATCCTTGATGAGCGGAGACACCATTATGTTGAGCACGCAGCATCCTTCTGAATCAGAGAGAGAGAGAGAGAGAGAGAGAGAGAGAGAGAGAGAGAGAGAGAGAGAGAGAGAGAGAGAGACCTTTATTATCCCAAGGGGGAAATTCAGTTGCAGCAGTGTAAGGTTATTTACAAAGTTACAGAGAAAAAATAAAATAAAAACAAGAACAGAGTACAGTAAAGAGCAAGGTACATCAAGAAAGGGAACCTCTCTTACCTCTCTTGCAGTTGTGTATGGCCAGGGATGGCTCCCTCCCCCATTCACTACTCTGTTTTGCAAGAAACTTCTCATCAGACCTGGACAGTGGTGTGTTTGTTGATGTACAAGCCTACCAAAACAGAATACAAAACACAATACATTGATTGTACACATTTTGATAGATACTTTTTTCAAATAGTACAATTAAATGATTATACATTGTAGCTAAACTAAAATGATTTATTTATCTACCTTGACTAAGGGACAGAACGAAATTTATGGAGGGGGGTCACTGGAGGAAATGTATATGCCCTGATATAAAATGCTATGACCCTCCCTCTGTATGTGGGAAAAAATCAGTGGCCCTCCCCAACCAAAAAAAGAAAAGAAGATGGCCCTCCCCTAAAACATAACATTTTATACATGAGTAAAATGATCCCTAAAAACATAAACTTATTCATAAACTCAACTGCAGTAATAATAGCACTATATACGAGAACATGAATATAGCAAATTCACCTCCCCCTAAGGGACTCGAACCGGCGGCCCCACGGGACGAATGGATCGTTAGCACAGTGACTAATGCACTGAGCTATCTTCACAGATAACATGTTAGTGAATAAAAGTGAACTCTAGAACTTAAGCTACCACTTCTATATCATATGATGTTACAGGACTTAGGAGAAGGCTATGAATGTTTAATCTGTAAACTCACCGCTTCATCTATCTGTCTGGGAAATTTTATACGCAAATGTGTTTTACTAGCGCTACTCGCAGTACTCTTGTCGGAGTTTCCTCGTTCATACAGAGAGAGCGGCATCTGTTGGGCGACTCTGGCTGAAAGCCTGGCTGCGCGAGGTTTACTCTCGTCGCAACACTAGCATGCGACCGTCTCCGGTTTTGACGTTCAGATCCGGTCTGGAGACGGAAACCGCCTACGTCATGTTTTAGGTCAAAACAAAGTGACGCCACTTCTTCTTTCTCTTTCCTGTACGACGTACGAGGCTTTCCTACTCAGTGGAAAAACTTACAGCAGAGCATCAGCTGAGATGACCATATTTTGATGGATGGTCGTTATGGATAGGCCAAGCTAAATGATTGACACATAGAAGGAACAATGGGAAAGGCTCAATAGCCCAGCTGTTGGGAAAAACCAAGATAAGCAACGGAGGGGTGTCAATGACTATTGTTGTACTATTATTCAGGAAAGCTGTAAAGAAAATATGCATATAAAATCCGGGCTCATTTTAAAAATAAAAATTGGATGACCCTCCCTTGGACTCAAAGTAAAATTTGATGACCCTCCCTCAAACTAAAACTAAAAAGACATGACCCTCCCCTATTTTCCTCCAGTGACCCCCCTCCATAAATTTCCATAGGTCCCTAATTCATACTTTTTTCATATCAAGGTCCAATATTTATTCATTATTTAATGACATTTAGCTTCTCACTCAGACCCAAAACATAGAATATTTTGTTATTGTTTGGATAACATTTTGTTCACAATTCTATGCTGTATTGTTTTGATGTTGGTGCCATAGATAGAAGAGATAAACAGGCAACACGTTGATAAAACAACTCTTATACATTCTCTAATTGTGTACTTAGGCTATTGTAAATTAATGAATGCAGCAGATGTTTAACAACAATTTAACTCTTGAGAGCGTAAAATGAAAACAAATGGACCCGTAATTAAACCAAATGGACGCTTATGGGTTTCATTTTACCCTCTCAGAGTTAAATATATAGCGTTCATTTGGTTACCAACTCTTAAGGACCACCGGTTGAAAACCACTGGAGCACAAGTCAAGAATACATTACTAAAACGATAGCATACCTTCTCTCGTTCCTCTGCAGCCACGGTTTTGCTGGCGATTGTGGTTGTTGTGATGGCTTTTTGTCTTTTTAAGACTGTGTCTGCGGGCGTTGCTTGTTTTTTCTTCTGATGAAAGCAGCCAAGTGGTCTTTGATTGTTGAGTTGCGGCGGTAATCAAGAACTTTATTCTCCTCCTGTAATTCTGTGTATGATTTAGCTCTTTCAGCATAACATATCCCTGCTCACTCTGAGGGCTTGGACCCGGCATCGTAGCCGGAGGTCGGAGAAATCGCTCCATTACTCCATGTGCGTCTTTCTCACTGTGAGTCAAACAGTCAGACGATGTGCCTAGTTCCATAAAAAATCAGCACCATCCGCTCTGGTATCGTCACCACACACGAGACACAGCACATGAATACATGCCACGGCAAACAAAGCCATTTCCGTTTCCGTATCCGGCAACGAGGACCGGCTAGGCTGTGAGTCTTGTCCGTCTATATCACCGCGACATCTAGCGGCCGGGAAGAAAACTACATGTAAAATGTAATATTCTGCACCTCGTTTGTGCTATTCTGCGGACTGCTATGATATCCGCGGGAGGCTCTGATATCCGCGGAGGGCTTCGATTTCCGCGAAAATTTCCGTGATCGCGGAATCGCGGATTCCTGGGGGGACTATTTAAGAGTTACTTTAACACTGCAGGATTCTACAGGGTATGGAGCATCACGGATCCAAAGAAATCATGTATTCTGTATATTCTGTAACAAAGGTCCTTTGGTTTCAGTATCAGTAGAGTAAAAAGAACAGCTCTTTTCCTGCCGGGCGCGAGGCACCTGGTCTCATCTCAGCCCACCAAGTGGCTCCATTAATATACTTTAACATACTTTTGCCAATAACGAGTTATGTCGTCATTTATTGCTTTACCCCTTCACTGCCAATGACGGTTATGTTGTCATTCTCTTTTTGGACACTAGATGGTGCTCTACCATAAGTTATGAAAGACCATGTAGCACATATATAGCTACTACGGTAATACAGTAGCAGTGTTAGTGTTAACGTGAGCTAACAGTTCACTGGCCCTGAAGTGTGGAACACCACATTCACTCCTTCACCAAGCCCACTCTGCTGGCTGCCTCTCTCCAGTGTGGTGTAAAGTATCTAAGTACTCTACATTTACTAAATACTGCACTCAAGTACACTTTTGAGGAATTTATACTTTACTGGAGTATTTCCAATTCCAACACTTTTACTTCTACTCCACCACTTCTCAAATCCAACTATTGTACTTTTACTCCAGAGCAATTATATGAAAACTTTGCAGATATTCAATTCTAATAATATTATATTATAAAACAAACATGAACCACTTTAGCCCTATTCTACCTAGGCTATTTGAAAATAGCCGGTCTACAAGCTCACATTGCGATGCGACGCATTGTGAGCTTGTAGATCTGCTATTTTCAAACATTTTGCACTTTTACTTTTGATGCTTTAAGTATATTCTGATGCCAATACTTTCATACTTTTAGTCAAGTAAATTTTGAATTCCAGATTTTTACTTGTGAGGCTGCACCTAGCCTGGCTCCAGCCAATAGACCCGCCCACTCTCTGAGTGAACTGCATCTCTTGGTCTGGATGTGTCATATGACGCGTCTCTTGATACGGTATCTTGGCCTACCGACCAATGAAATCAATGCAATACGGAGGAGGGGTGCGTCTAACTTTTGAAAATCAACAGAAACAGTGGAGGGAGGGGTGGCTCACCAGCGTTCTTAATTGCCTCCTTTGATCTTCAGAAGAGCTGCAACTACAAGTGTCGATAGCTCGTTAGTGATTCTCTCTAATCAATGAAACATCAAAGACAATTACCTGTTTGGTGCATGTCATAGAGGGGAGGTAGCGGAGCGGTTAAGTGCTACGATCTTTCATTTTATGATAAAAGCGTGAAAATTGGCATGAGCAGTCTCCATGGGTCACTTGACAAGAAAATTGTCCTAGGCAATTGAAATTTCAATATGGCGGCCATTTTTCAAGATGGCCAACACCTTAGTGCAGAATTTAAGTAATGTAATGGTATATTTGGTGATACAAGCATGAAAATTGGCATGAGCAGTCTCTGTGGGTCACTTGACAATAAGCCACCCACAGCCACTTGAAATTTCAAGATGGCGGGCATTTTTCAAGATGGCCACCACTGTAGTGAAGCAATTAAGTGATATAAGGGTTTATTTGGTGATACAAGCATGAGAATTTACATGAGCAGTCTCTGTGGGTAACTTGACAATAAGCCACCCACAGCCACTTGAATTTTCAAGATGGCGGCCGTTTTACAAGATTGCCACCAGCCCACCACCTAAATGGAGCATTAAGCAATAGAATGGTTTAGTTAGTGACACAAGTACGCAAATTGATATGAGCAGTCTTTATGACAAGAAATCACTTCCAGCCACTTGAAATTTCTATTTTCAAGATGGCCCCCTGGATCCTCAAAAGGTACATTTTCTCATATAAATGTATGTATTTTTCATTAAGGACGATTTGGTGTTATTCCATTTTAGATTATGTTAAAGAACAACTTTTAACACATCAAAATACAACTGTGTGGATCATAGAAAGATTAGAAAAGAGTGATTATCTGCACTACCAGGACACGCTGGTGATATATCACTGCTGTTAAACTCAGAATGGGGTTCAATGTCAGCTAATTGAAAGTTAGTATCCCAAATGTTGTCTAATTACCCCAAAACAGATAGCTGCACCTGAATTGACAGGTTGTGCCAGCACGGGAGAGCCGAGCCAAGGTTAAACAGTATTTAAACGGCATTGGAAGAACGATTGGACCAAGTGTAGGGTTAAGGTATGAACTTAGTTGTATCCCATACATCAAAGTGCTTGGTAAAATGTGGTTCAAGGATAAACCCTCTGCCTCTGCCTAAGACATGACAGAAGCCATCATAACAGTTGAGAAAACTAACTGGGACAGATGTTTCATTTGTCAGCAGGTCACAGAGGAAAAACAATTCAGCAGAGAGCACGATCTTGGTTATGATACCATTGCAAGAAATGTTCCATTATTTCAGAACAAAAAAAAACATTGCATGGATGCACCTCAGTGATGTAGCCCAAGCTCATCAGGATTTCGGGTCTCGCAACATCATGCCCCTCAGTTGGTTGACCCAGCCGGGGTTGATTAAGTCCCGATTTATGTCCCGGTAGCTACCCACCATCAGTCCCATTAAAGAAAGACAGGACCATTCACTCCACCGCTCTGGAACTACTCGGCCGAGACTGGGAGAGGAAAATCTAGCGCATGCATGGAGGGACTAAGCTTTGTGGATTGACTCCTGTCCGGGCCCCTCCTATGTCTCACCAGGTCCAGGACCTGTGCGTTGCACCAGACTCCAGCCCCAGACATTTCACTCAGGAGTGGTGGATTTTGAGCCACAATGGTACTGCAGGCTCCACCTGGCCCAATGGTGATGCATGCAGGCTCCGCTTGTGGCTTGAATGGCCCTCCTAAAGGCCTCACAGTGGGGTTGTTGGGCTTCTTCCTCATGGAAGACACAAGCTGGGGCACTAACCCAACCTGCTCCCGGATGTCGTCTACATTCCGGCTGTCACCCGTCTCTCTGGTGACAGCCGTAATAACAAGTCCAATAGCTCACTGTGTGTAGAGACACTCTCTACAACAGGGTTCACCAATAGGCGGCCCGCGGGCCATTTGCGGCCCGCAGGGGGCTACTGTCTGGCCCCCACCAACCCCAGTAATAATGGTGGTATAAGAGCAGCAACAACACTAGTATATCGTCGTTGTTGGGTGGAAATCTCGTATCTCCAAATTTGTACGTTCTTGCGCAAATCATACAAGGCCGTCGCATGAAAGTAGTGAAAACAGCAGATCTACAAGCACACAACGCCTCGCACCGTGAGGCGTTGTGTGCTTGTAGATCGGCTGTTTTCACTATAGTTTAAATCATTTTTAAAATGATAAATTCAAAACAAACGGTTTTGGACATACAAGATTTTCACCCGACAACAACGAAAACTGTCGCTGGAGTAGAGGGAACGCCACCGTCGCCCCCTGCAATGTTGTGGCCCTCGGCTTGGTACTTGGACGTAAAGTCAGGACTTGATGTACTGTTATGTTTTCTTCTCTTCTGGGGCCAAATACATTACATTTTGAGTGTTCACGGCACAAAGATGTTTGAGAAATACTGATTTAGATTTAGATCTACTGTATTTTCACTTTATTAAAGAGCTGGAGAGACACTATTAATCACACAAACTGAAGAAACAATCAATAGCAATGATAACAATCAGAATATACTGTAGTGCTTTAACCTTTTTATAATATTTTAATCCAAAAATCACCCTATATAGTATATCAGTATATTAAAAGGTGAAACAATTTTGAGGATATTTATTCGTACAAGATGCTAATTCAGAATCGATCCCAAGGTCTTAACTTAATGGGTTAAACAAAAACAGTCCTGGTCTGTCAAATAGCCCTAAACCTTGTTCAAGGCTATTTGGATGTTTACTGACAGGAGGCCTCAGTAACCACCCAGGGCACCCACATTGTTTGTTTCACCAGGCCCCTCCATGTAAGGTACACAGAATGCTGAGCATGCCGTATGCTCTGGGGCAAACATGTACATTTAAATAAACATTTAAAGCAAAATACAAACATGACCAACCCAAAATCTCTTGGCTGATGCAACGACTGCCACAAATGACTGTAGTTCAAAAACCTATTAAAGTATCAACACACTGTGGCATTTTTTTGGGGGATCTGCAAATGTTTCCTCAATTCCTGAAATGTTTCCAAAAGAGAGCATCTACTGCTGCTGAAGACACCAAAGATATCATGTCAAGAGGCCAAGAAGATCCCAGCCCTCAAAAGCTTTGTGCTTTATCTGTGAAGATGACAGTGCAACGTCCCCCTTACAGGACGCAATGACAATGAAACTTAATGAAAGGGTTAATGAATGTGCCAGGAATCTAAGTGACAAGAAGCTCCTTGCAAAGCTTATCATTGCATCCTGTATAGGGGACGTTACATTCTCATCTTCACAGATAAAGCACAAAGCTTTTGAGTGCTGGGATCTTCTTGGCCTCTTAATATGGATATATTTGGTATCTTCTGTGTCTTCAGCAGCAGTAGTTTATCATTTTACCACATTTTACCAAGCACTTTGATGTAAGGGATACAACTAAGTTCATGCCGTAACCCTACACTTAGTCCGATCGTTCATCCAATGCCATTCAAATCCTGTGTGATCTGTACACCATCCAGTTTGTGCCCTGGTAGTGCAGATATTGACTATTTTCTAATCTATCTATGATCAACACAGTTGTATATTCATGTGTTGAAAGTGGTTCTTTAGCGTAATCTAAAATAAATTTTTCCTTAATGAAAAATACATACATTTCTATGAGAAAAGGGATCTTTTGAGGATCCAGTGGGACGCCATCTTGAAAATAGAAATTTCAAGTGGCTGGAAGTGATTTCTTGTCAGAGACTGATCATAACAATTAGCATGCTTGTGTCACTAACTAAACAATTATATTGCCTAATGCTCCATTTAGGTGGTGGCAATCTTAAAAAAGATGTCCGCCATCTTGAAATTTAAAGTGACTGTGGGCATTTTCTTGTCAAATGAGCCTTTGAGACAGCTCATGGCAATGTTCATGCTTGTATCACCAAATAAACCATTATATCACTTCAGTGCTCCCTAAGGTGGTGGCCATCTTGAAAAATGGCCGCCATCTTGAAATTTCAAATAGCTGTGGGTTGCTTATTGTCAAGTGACCCACAGAGACTGTTCATGCCAATTTTCATGCTTGCATCATCAAATAAACCCTTATATCACTTAATTGCTTCACTACGGTGGTGTCCATCTTGAAAAATGGCCGCCATCTTGAAATTTCAATTGCCTCGGACAATTTTCTTGTCAAGTGATCCATGGAGACTGTCCATGCCAATTTTCACGCTTTTATCATGAACTGAAAGATTCTGGTGAAAAAAAGCAGTTAGCCGCTCCGCTAAGGGGGAGGAGGGAATGTTTTGTGTGCAAAAGTCAAACACAACCCCTCCCACCAGATCTCTTGTGATTGGGAATTTCACATTTTAAATCCCCTCCCCTTTTCAATCAAATAGAATGGAGACAACTTCAGACTCAAGCCCCAGCGTAGAGTCTGAAATCAGGATAGGCTGCACCCACACCAAGGTACCTATGAGGGTGGATTCCCCATTCCGCCAATGCATTTCATTGAGAATGGAGCGTTTTTTTCCCCCAGAAATCCTTTACTGGCATGCAACCGCTCCATTCCCATTGAAATGCATTAGCGGAATGGGGAATCCACTCTCATAGGTACTTTGGTGTGGGTGCAGCCTAAGGGTGCCCTCACACCAAAATACCTATGAGAGTGGAATCCGTGTTCCGCCAATGCATTTCAATGATAAGGGAGCGTTTTTTTGCAGAAATCCTCTGCTGGCATGAAACCGCTTCACTCTAATTGAAATGCATTGGCGGAACGTGGATTCCACTCCCATAGGTATTTTGGTGTGAGGGCACCCTAACAGAGTATTTCTA